>NC_092817.1:38332325-38632325 GCF_023375885.2 Dermacentor andersoni
AGATGAAACCATTAGGTTACTAAGGAGAATTACCAATAGACACAGAGGCTTAGGAGAAGACATCGCTTTGAGGCTAATACACGCCGTTGCTCCCTGTCACTTCACTTATGTGGCTGGATTATTCAAATGGAAGCAGGCAGAACTTAACAAACGTAATGTGATGCTCAGGAAGCTCGTTAAAGTAGCCCTAGGGATACCCAGTAACGCTGCAACCGACAAACTCAAGAGTCTAGGGGTGCACAACACAATGGAAGAAATCGCGGAGGCCCAACAGCTAGCGCAACAAGGGCAACTAAGGGCAATCCAGAGGGCCCATGATGTCGCTGAAAGGCTTGGCCTGACATGCCAACGTGGGAGCGGCCCGCCTTGGCTTAAGAAGTCGAGCCTCCGGTCCTCATTACAATAAGTTTTCACACACACACACAACATGGTAGAGGCAATTTCGGTTTTACGACAAAAGCGAGCCCAGTGCGGAAGAGGGGGACAGCGAAAGAACATGGACGGTGCTGGTTTTATTAATTGTAGCTGGAACTCGGCGTTCCCAGATGGTGGCACAGCACTCGGCGTTTCCGGTAATCCGCCATTCCGTAAGCAGCAATTATTTACGTACCGGAGTACCGGATAAACTTCAAATATATATATATATATATATATATACATATATATATATATATATATATATATATATATATATATATATATATATATATATATATATATATATACATATATATATATTTTTTAGTTAATTGTGCTATGCAGTTCAGCATCGAGGACAGTTTGCAATCGGTGTTCAGTCAACTAAAATACGCTGACGATGTAGATGGGAGCATTTTCCGGGAGAATTTATGGGACCATTTCCCTGTTCTGGCAACCAACATTGACTGGCGCGAGACACTGTTGCGCCCACAGTTATGCGAGCCGCTTATAACGGCGCGCGTAACTGTGGATGCAACGTTCTCTCACGCCCATAACAAAACATTCAAAAAAAGAAACAACGATTTTACTCTGCCGTACTGCCAATTCACGCTGCAGCAATGCCCACTTCGCGGCGAACGCGGATCTCTTCTTGTGAATCGTTTTCCCTCGGACAATCAAATATTCGCGCCGGTAATTAGGCGCATGCAAATCAGACAATGTGCGGCGCACTCTTTTCTCTTAAATCGCTCCTCCTCGCCGCTTGAAACACAAAGTTGCGCAAGAATTTTTTTTCTCCTTTTCTCCCTGTTCCTTACCATTCTCCTGTTCTTCGTCATTCGCTTCGGAAACGTTCTTCACGAGCATCCTTTCTCGCTCGTGGTCCGTCTGGCGGTGCCCACGAGACCAGCACCGGCTGCCTGGAATCAGCCATGCGTACGCATTGTGATTTCGAGCAAACAGATGCCCCCGCCGGCAAAATTATCCCATCCCGGGAAAACCGCGCTCGCTTGAACGAAGCTTCTCGCGCCACAGCTCCCCGAGTAGCAGCGGTTGCGCCAACAGCTATGTCGGCCCCGGAGTAATGCCACTGTACTATGGTGGTCCATGTGTAATAAGGAACGCGCGGTGCTCGTTTGCATATTGACGGCGGCAGTTTCCGCCACGAAATGAACCTGCCATCAGCGGCCATAATAGGATGCAGCTTACAACTGGTCTGCGCGTGCTTGTTCTTGCAATAACTTTTCTTCCTCTCGTTTTCTTTCTTTCGTTAACGTTATCACGGAATATCACGTAGTTCCCTTTTTTCATGGTCCTTTTTTACACTTTCTTGAGAATCTTTCTTCTTTGTAAGTGAAAAAAAAACTTGCTTTCTTGTGGACGAAAGCCACGACGGACTTAGCGGTTGGTAACTGATCCGTCCCTCACTTTAAAATCTTTTTCATTGTCTCCTTGCTTGGCTTTTTGATCGCTGGCGATGATCATTTCAGCGCGGATGGAGCTCCAATCATGCGGCCAAAGTGAACGGTCGTGTCGTCGGCGCGCTTCTAAACCACCGAAACAACGCGACCTTCGCCGACTGCTCTTGTCCAAGCCTCTTCCTGATAAGCGGCCTTCTCGCCGCTTCCCACACATCGTCGTCTTCTCGCTAACCCGAACACCGACGAGATGTTCCAGGAACGCCTGTGCCGGCGGCGCAGAATCGGACTCGGAGCTGACCTAATCACGGCTACGGAAGCAAATATAGATTTCACGAGCACCCGCGGTGCGCCACACCGGTAAGAATCGAACGACGAAGACAAGGAACAACTACCAGGAGGGATCAAAGACCAAGTCAAAGAATACATCAGCACATGTAAGCTGTACGGGTGTTGCATCCTCTACGACCAATCTCGTCGCACACAGTGAGGAAGACAAGCGAGCCATCCCAGAGGGCAGACAGCTTTAAGGCCACCTTAGAAAGTAAAATGCAAGAGGTAGAAACACTCAAGCGACATGTAGCTTTGCTCACGGCACAAATGGAGACACTGAAACCCAAACCACTCACTCCGTCGCCGCAACAGCAACCACAAACACCACCACCACTCGCGGCACAATTCAAACAGCCAACACAGCAATCACTGCCACAGCGGCCACCATCAAAAAAAAAGAAAAAAATGAAACAACCCTCGCCACAAGAAACGACACCACGAGTGACACTACAGCAAGTCGAACACATGTCTTCGTGGCAGCAGCAACAAATCCAACAACAATTTCAGCTAATTCAAGAGCAATTAATAGTGCAAATGCAGCATTGATTTACGGAATTCCAAGAACTTAAACGATACCTAGACGATTCCGTTCAGAAGTTTCAACGACCGCGTTAATGACGGCACAGCCTCACCCCGGACAAGCTGAGCGCGAAGCTCATAGTCACCACGGACACCTACAATACCACAACGTCCGAAACTCCTCATCATGACTTACAACACAACAAGGCAGCAAGAGAATCTCACTATATGGCAGTGGAACTGCCCTACTCGTGCGACGTGATAGGCTAATTCTCCTCGAAAACTTCGACGCCTGGCATACAGAGTGGGTATACAAGAGAGACGCGGCGAAGGGCTCCAACCTTTTCAGGACGACACATACCTTACACATACACATCACACATCACACATCACACACATCACAAACGCGTTTCGTCTCGGCACGTCACGGTGTGTGAAGATCATATTTAAGGGCGAATCCCTCCCATCGCATGTAAAAGTGGGCCACTTTCGACACGCAGTTCGCCCATTTATACCAAAACCGCTGCAGTGTTGGAAATGCATGAAGTTTGGACACGTGAGTAGTGTGTGGCCCCACACCACTAACACGTGCAAGGCCAATGTGCTGAAGTGCACAAACTGTAGCGGCCCTCACGATGCATCCTCGAAGGAATTCCCTTTGATACGAAAGGAAATGGCAATATTGAAAAAAATGGTTAGAGACCACTCGTCTCACCGAGAAGCAGCAGCATCTATTAAGCGACGACGATCACGTCGCCGACGTCGATCAAGAACCTCCAAAGCCTCTGCAGAACGCCAGCCGCGGACATTACCACCCGCTCTTCCGCCCCGGCCAAACGCAGTCAGCTCAAAGGACACAGGTGCATCGAACAGCACGGCTGCTGACGCTTGGCCTGCACTCCCGCGGCTACATGCCCCTACTGAGCGAAATCAGAGCTCTACAGCAAGGGATACCTCATCTGTTCCTGATAAATTGTCAGACCATGATCAACAAGTTGTTGTCATGATAAGCTCTCTCATGAGTGCTATTCGTGTTCTCCTGGACAAGCTACAGACACCAACAGCTCGAAGTGCGTTGCAAGTGCTGGATGCCATCAATCCGGTTCTTGAGAGCCTTCAGAAGTCCAGTGCTTGAGGGCTTCTACAGCGGAACCACGGCTCATCGACAACAACAGCGATCGTTCCGGGAACATGTCAGAAGTGCCTCCATATTCCAATGGAATGCGAGAGGCTTGAGGTCACGTATTTCGGAGTTGCGGCAGTTCGTGTTTGACAACCACTTCCCTATACTGGTTATCTGTGAACCGAACTTATCAGCCTCCATAAGACTATCAGGGTATGAACCTTTTGTTTCAACCACGTGTGTCCGAAGTAGTAAGGTTTTGGTTTACATCCGCAAAGACCTTACGTATTTTTCCCAACCCGTAGCGCCACACGACGGTAACCAATATGTCTGTGTTACTGTGAAAAAGAAGAGGCTGTCTTTTACTCTTATTGGCGTCTACCTATCCCCAACCAGTCAGTTTGATAGCAAAAGACTAGAAGATATCATGACTGCTACTCCCGGTCCTTGGATAATAACAGGGGATTTCAACGCTCACCACCATATATGGGGAAGCTCCGGGATAAACTCGAGGGGCACGTCACTAATATCTTTTGCATCTGGCCACAACCTATGTCTTCTAAACGACGGAAGCCCGACATTTCTGCGAGGAACAACGTACAGCAGCTGCCTTGACTTGACTTTTGTGTCACGTTGCCTGACTTCGAGCGTGCAGTGGTTCACCGATATTGAAACCCATGGAAGTGATCACATTCCGACCTATGTGAGAATCGATGGATTAGACGCCGCATTACCGGTTGTATCTCGCCAAATCGACTGGTCAGTCTTTCAAGCTCGTGTAGAAGACACATGCAAGAAACGTATTGCACGCAAATTAGAAGAAATAATTGCTGACGCAATGCAAGATTGCACGCGTTGCTTCACACATTCATCAAAGCGTACAGAGAATGACATTGAGTTGGAAAGGCTTCGTGCACTACGTCGGCGAGCTGAAAGGGGGTCAATTCTTGACGAAGTCAATTCTTGACCTCAGAGAAGCTCGGCGCATGCAAAAGAAGATAAAGCGGCGAATGGATAAGCTAGCGGATCAAAGATGGAAATGCTTTTGCGAGTCACTGGACCCCCGCAAGCCATTATCCCGTGTGTGGCGTACCCTACGGGGTCTTAGCTCAAGCCCCCAGCAACGACGCCCTTTCAACGCCCTTGCTCTCTATGAAAACCGCCGCGAGATAGAAGTTGCGGAGGATTTTTGTGCGAAAGTCGCCGGCGGCACAAATTTAGTCTTTGACATGACTTTAGGTGACATCCCCGGTCCACGAGATACAAGTATGGACGTTCCATTCTCTATGGAAGAGTTAGAAGCTGCTATGGCGCTCTGTAGGTGTTCATCTTCACCAGGGCCCCATGGGATAACATATAGTGCTTTGCGCCACCTAGGTCAAGAAGCACGAAGAAAACTCCTCAGCCTTTTTAACAGCTCATGGCGAGATGGTGTCGTCCCACAGGAATGGAAACGAAACCGCCTGGTACCGCTACTAAAAACTGGAAAGTCACCGCTCGAACTGGCATCGTATCGGCCGATAGCACTTGCCAGCTGCGTCGGGAAACTCATGGAACGTATGATCCTCATGCGTCTCGAATGGTACCTTGAACACAACAAAATTTACCCTGACTCAATGGCGGGATTTCGACGAGGCCGTTCATCGATTGATAGTGTCATCGATCTGGTATCATCTGTAGAACAACAAAAATCTCGGAAGCGATTATCAGCAGCACTCTTTCTTGACGTGAAAGGCGCCTACGACAATGTTTACCATCAAACCATTCTAGACGCACTTCTGACAGTTGAACTAGGAGGGCGAGTATATCGATGGATCAAAAACTACTTGACACAAAGGTCCTTGTTCGTGCGTACGGAAGATGGTCCGACTACCGACCACTACACATGCCGAGGCGTTCCCCAAGGCGGTGTTCTAAGCCCTGTTCTTTTCAACCTCGCGCTTCTTGGGCTGGCTGAATCCCTACCGGAAACAGTGAGTGTTTCAATATACGCCGACGACATCTGCATCTGGACATCAGCGGTCACTCGCCTGCAGGTTCGCGCAAGGCTACAGCAAGCAGCAACACAGGCATCTGACTATCTTCGGACACAAGGGCTTACCATCTCAACAGAAAAATGTGCGTTAGTCGCTTTTACGCGAAAAGCGATGTCTGGTTATCCAGTGTACATCAATGGCCAGCCTATCTGCTACAAGAAAAATCATCGGTTTTTGGGTGTCATTGTTGACCGGGACCTCTCTTGGAGCCCTCAGGTTGCCCACTTGAAGAAGAGGCTCACATCTATTGTTCACATCTTCAAGTTCATCGCCGGCAAAACATGGGGATCGTCAGTGGGCTCCATGCTACAGTTATATCGAGCACTCTTTATCGGATTTCTACGCTATAGTTCTCCAGTGCTTGCTAAAACATGCAAGTCAAATCTTCGAGAACTTCAGAGCGTGCAAGCACAGGCACTACGTGTTCGCCTAGGACTTCCGCGGAGCACCTCAACAGCAGGAACCATTATAATGGCTCAAGACCATCCGATCACGACTTACATCAGCACCGACTCGCTTAGGGCCCATGTTCGTCATATTTCACGGATTGAATCAAGCTTTCTTGCCTGTCTGCCAGAACGACGACCACAGGCATCCTTCTCCAACGAGGTCAGCAAGCATCGTGCCTCCCTACCATCGGGCTTCACACCATCAGCACGTTCAACCTCAGCTTTGTGGTGTTTAAAACAACCTCAAGTGCGTCTTACGGTTCCAGGGATAAGAAAGAAGACCGACCTGCCTACCTTGGCCTTGAAGCAAGCAGCTCTGGATTGTTTGCACACTTTCTACTTTGACCGCGTCCACATATATACGGATGGCTCTTCCACCCAGACCAGCTCCACCGGGGCAGTGGTTATACCATCACGATCACTAAGCATCCGATACAAGATTTCTCACTTGACAACATCGACCGGTTCGGAGCTTGTTGCCCTCCGAGGTGCCGTAGATTATATTAACAACCAACCGGCTAATCGGTGGGCAATATTCTGTGATTCAAAGGCGGCCTTACAATGTCTTCTGTCATCTCTTCGTCGCGGGTCCTGTGAACAACTAGTGTCGGAGATACGAGAAATGCACCATGGTATCATAGCGAAAGGACACGACGTCGTGTTTCAGTGGCTGCCTGGCCATTGCGGTATCTCCGGCAACGACGTCGCTGACGAAGCTGCTAAGAAAGCACATGAAGGAGCAACCCTTGTTTCTATACCTTTATCGCGGACTGACGCAGCCCAACACTTAGGCAAGCTAGCGCACCGTATGACATTGGAGAAGTGGCACACACCTGATTTCACTCAACATCGATTGCATTCCCTCGATCCATCTATGCAACTGCGGCTGTTACCAGGGCTTCCGCGTAATGAGGAAACAATGCTGTGCCGCTTACGCTTGGGCGTCGCATTTACGAATGCATATACGTTTTTAATTGGAATGGCTGATAGCGCCGAGTGCAATGCCTGTAGTGTCGAAGAAACTATAGACCATCTACTGTGCTACTGCCCATCATTTGAAAATGAAAGACAAGAACTCTGCACAGCTCTCAACCAGTTAGATAGAAAACCGTTCACCTTGAACAAGATCTTGGGACCATGGCCTCGCATATCGCAGCTACAAAAGGCCACAAAAGCGCTGCTGCGATATTTGAAAGATACAGGGTTGAGTCAGCGTCTGTGATCCGGACTGAGTGACTGAACGATATCCCCGGTGCACTTTCTCTTCTTTCTTTAATCTTTCCGTCCCCGTTTCCCTTTCCCCAGTGTAGGGTAGCCAACCGGGCTCAGTCCTGGTTAACCTCCCTACCTTTCATTTATCATTTGCTCTCTCTCTCTCTCTTGCTGATCACGCTGCTAGGCGTCCCCACCTGAGCAGGAAACCGCGTGAATCGTGATACCACACCTGACCTAACTTTCGTCGATGATGACAGAAGTCACCTGGAGCAACCTGGACGAGACGCTAGGCAGTGACCACCATATTATAAACGTAGCCTGCGACAAGGCAAAAGTACGCCAATCTCTCGGGACGGCCAAACTCACTGATTGGAAAAAGTACAGAGAGAAACGGCAGACAGCCCATTCAACACCAACTTCTGCAGGATATTGGAACACTTTACTTTACCACCACAAAAGCACTTTACCACCACCAAAGAGTATCAGACCACACCGGAAACGCCGGCTGTGGACAGCCACCTGGCAGACCTCTGGGACGCCTGCAGAAGTTTGAGAGGGAAAATCAGACATCCACCCGTTCGTAGCAATTGCTACAAAGGAAACCCATACGGGTTCCTCGAACGAAATGCCTCATAGTTGTAGAAAAATTCGTCCTGGTCCGGGACTCGAACCCGGGGCCACCGCCTTTCCGGGGCAGCCGCTCTACCATCTGAGCTAACCAGGCGGCTAGCAGATGGCAGGGCGAAGTCGAATTTGTCGACAACACGAAGCAAAGGCAAGAGTTTGACGTAGTAGTTCTGCGGAAACCCGCAAGGTAGTCTCTCTCCACCTTGCGGGTTTCCGCAGAACTACTACGTCTGCAGAAGTTTATTAAAGCGTTGGAAGTCACAGGCACACAATCGTAAACTCCGACGCCGGATAGACCAACTGGCAGAAGAAGCCATCGCCTACGCCAGAGAGCTCGATGACAACTGGTGAGGGTTTTGTGGCTTCCTACGAGGCACCCTGGGCACCAAGAAAAGCTGTGTTATCCTCCGTTGCATGCTGAGCCCATCTAGCACACGTATGCAAGCGAATAAAGCCAAGAGGAAACTCGTCGGAGAATACCCAGGCATGGAAGACGAGCTCCTCCAACTACTACAGGACATTTACACCGGAGAAGCACTGACACCATAACCTAGCCCAAGAAACTATCACGGCTAAGGTAACAAATACTTGGACGCCCCTGTCAGCTTCGCAGAAATATTCACCGCCGCTCAGGCATTTGAGAAGACGGCCCTGGGCCCTGATCAAGTTACCAATGCGATGGTGAGAAATCTGAGCGACTCGGCCATCCAACAGCTAACCGATTTATTTAATTGCATGGCATGGAAACCCTACACCAGACCAAATATTCTCGGAATGAAAAACAGCAAACGTTATTTTAATACCGAAGCCATGGAAATCGCTCGAACTAGGTCAACTACGACCCATTTTGCTCACATCCTGTCTGGGCAAGCTTTTCGAACGAGTCGTTCTCACCAGACTCGAAAGACACATATAGCAAAACGACCTCTGCTTACAGCCGCAATTTTTCGCTTCAGGAGAGAGGTATCAGCCCAACACACCTTCCCAGTGCGGAAATACGAAGTCCTGAGCCACCCATCGGGAAGTCCAGACAGGATCTTGCTCGCACTCGACATTCAAAAAGCATTTGACGCCATCTCGCACTCCACGATTCTTGAGTGGCTCGAGAACGTAAGATGTGGTGATAGAATATATTGCTACGTGCAAGGCTTCTTGAGCAACCGCACTGCCCATGTTGGGATGGGTATGACACGCTCACTCCCATACAACCTACCGGGAAGAGTCAACCCTCAAGGTTCTATGCTATACCGCTCCTATTCAACATCAGCCTACGCAAACTGGCACTACAACTGAAAGAGTACCGAGACCTCGGGTGTGCCATATACAAGGATGACATCACGCTATGGGCCACTCGAGGCTCGTATGCCGAGCGGCAAGACATCCTCCGAAGAGTCATTGACACGTTCCAGCATTGCGGGGAGTATAGTGTAGGGTACCACTGGTGTAACTTAGCTGGCGTTCGGTATGTATTAGTTTGTAGTCTCCTAAGAGTGTTCTCTTCTAACTTATTGAGGTATTTATGTGGTGTCCGGTACTCCTTCCTGGCTGTTCTGTATGGTGCGAGAGTGTCAGCATACACTGCTAAAGCAGTTAGGTCGCAGCACCCTTCACGGTCATCAGGGGGAGACGCCCGGTATAGAAGAGCTCGGACATGCCTGTGAGCGGCTTCGTTACCTCCTGGTAGTTCCAGGTGACCAGGAAACCAGATGACTGAGGCTTGGCTAGATTTCCCGGGAATGTACACATTGCGCGTGCGGGACTCGAGCATTTTCACCATGCACCGTTTAGGTTCGTTGTTGCCGGATATACAGATACATCTACCGCCTGGGTTACTATGACGGGAACAGATCATGCTGTGCCGCATGTCGTTTGGCGTCGCATTGACGATTCTTAAGCCTTCATTATTGGAATTATTGGAACGGCCAACAATCCCTCGTGCGACACATGCAGCTGTGATGGGACACTCGCACGTATTATCAGTGCATACCCGTGCTATAGTGCCGAAAGGCAAGTGATATGCACAGTGCTGGACCAAGTGGACAAAAGTCCACTATCAGAACAAAATGTTTTAGACCAGTGCTCCCAAAGAAACTGTGCGTAGAAGCCCTTATTCGCGCTACTAAAATTCCTGCGGTCTACGTGCCATCATGATAGAATTTAAGATCGCCATCCGCTACCGTTTTATACTGTATACGTGGTTACTATGTGGTCATCTCTCTTTCTCTATCTTTCTGTCCCTTCCGCTCTCTTTCCTTTTTTACCCCCATGCCCCTTCCCCCGTGCAGGATAGTCAACTGGAACTAACTCCCTGCCTGTCCATGCATTCTTTCTCTATCTCTTGATTTTGACAGTGACAACCTCTGTGCAGATCAAGTAAGCGCACCTGAGACAGCACCCCTTTGAAGCAAAAAAAAAAAACAATTATTAGACTCCGCCGTTGGATTATCGCCTAATAACGGAATTTACTTTTTCAAATTCTTTTGTTATTCACAGAATGCCAGAGAGGCTACAAACGTTGATTGTGAAAGGATAATAGAAAATAGAAATTGAAGAGGAGACGCCAACCCTTAGTGTAGTCTGTGGAATGGCGTGGCATTGACGAATGCATATACCCGTCGTGGTGGTGTAGTGGCTTTGGTGTTGCACTGCTAATTAAGTGCAAGGGCGCGGCATCAAATCCCTGCCGCGGTGGCCGCATTTCAATGGGGGTGAAATACAAAGACGCCCGTGTGCAGTGCATTGGGTGCACGTTAAAAAACCATAACTGGTCAAAACTGCTATTGGAGTCGCCCACTATAGTGTGCCTCATGATCATATTGTGGTGTTAGCACGTAAAGCACAAGGCTTTAATTTTTGTATCAGTGTATGCGCCTTCCGCACAGGGATCCGACACCGCAGCCTGTGGCCACTGCGGCAACGAGGAAACAATACACGTTGTGTGCCAGTGACTGACAGACAGATAAGCAATTAATGAGCTCATAACGATGATAAGGAGTGATGAGGGGTTATATGAGCCCATCGCTGTTAATATTGGTTCGACGTGGACGAATGATGTGTTAAAAAGCGATAAGGGCTTATAATGGTCCGAGCGATTGTGATAAGATTGATGAAAACAAATAAGGGTTGATAAGGGTCGGATCAAATCCGATAAGGTTTACAAGGACCTATACGGGTTGATAAGAGTAAGATAATGTCCGATAGACTTGATAAGGACAGATAAGGATCGCATAAATTGCGATAAGGTTGATAACGACCGCTGTGGGTTGATAAGGGTCAGATCGAGTCCGATAATGTCGATATCAACTTACAAGGGTCGACAAGGGCTACTAAGGGTCGGATCGAGTACGATAAGGTTGATAACGACCGATAAGCGTTGAAAATTGTACTAGTCAGATCAAGTTTGATGAGATTGATAATGACACGGGGCTCCATGGAGATGAGCAAGTCGCACAATGCTTGCGCTTATTTAGACAACTCTAGTGAAGTTTGGATGGATGGATGGATGGATGGATGGATGGATGCAACTTTCTTATACGTCCGGCAAGGTTTAACGCGACCCGGGCTCAGGTCTCTCACGGGGGAACGTCAAGGCCCTGCCTCAACGCCGCCTCACGGGCTTGCTGGACTGCCCACGTCTGGATTCCGAGACTGAGCTGCGCAGAGCGGCGGCCCAGCTCGACGACAAGGTCTCCGGAGTAACTGCCACCCCTCCTATACCTACATTGCACTCCAACAGCATGTGTTTGATTGTTGCTAGTCCTTCCTGGCACAATTTGCACGTGTCGTCCTGATGCTTATCTGGGAAGATACGTTTCAGACGGAATGGATTAGGGAAGGTGTTCATCTGGAGTTGTCTCCAGGCGACGGCCTTATGCGTATTTTTTTGGCTAACTACAGCTAAGGCACCACTGCAAGGTACCTAACAGCTTGAATGCTCTTGGAACATATTTGTTTCTAGATTCTTTCATGGCGTCATCCCGACAGTATCAGTACCAGCCTCACGTAATATTGGAGTATATGCAGACTGCGCACATTTATTTACGAGAGATGTCCTTGCCCGGTAGTGCGTATCCCCCTCCCCCTCAACTCTCACTAAAGAAAACATGTGGCGTTTCTCGACGACCCGCGCAGAGCACTTCTGGCGATATTACGCCGGCCCGGCCGGCGTTCTCGATCTCTCGACAGCGCTTCAGATATAACTAAGATAGATGCGTTTCGAACAAGTAAGAGGTCGGAGAGAAATGAAGCCTATGTGAAGCCCATGGATGCGCGCATGCGCGACTTGCCTGCTGCCGCTCCACCCTCTATGGCTGTTTTCGCATTCAGTTGTGCTTTTTCACCCCCAGTTCACTCGTATAACGAAGAACGCGAACCCATAGACGTCACTATGTGATAAAGTGACGCGGCGTGCCCTACCCCGGAATGGCTGATACAGATTGCGAGGAGTTGTTTTGTTATCAGGAACTGGTATTATTCTTGAGCGATGGATTTAGTTTAGGCTTTATGTTCGTTTTGTAATTTTTTTACACGTACCCAGATTTTTTACATTTACGTTACGACCCCTGCGCAGAGCAGTGGGATCCATTAAAAATCGGGCTTTAGGAAAGTTTCATGCGCACTGTTGCGACGCTAGGTTCGGTACTTTCCTTCGAGGATCGGATATTCTGGTGCAAACGGACCCTTTATATTTTTCTGTGTGCAGCTTTCGTCTTTACTATAAGGTTGGGAAGCACCGCCGTAATGGTTGTTCGTCCCAATCAACGAGGCAGATCTCATATAGTTTAGCAAACGACAACCCCGCATAGCGTTTCCCATGCTAGCAAGCGCTTCCATTACATTAGCCAAGGCAGCAAGAGCGATCGCATTATTCCAGACAACCGAGCGCGCCCGAACGCTTCTGTAATGACTCGAGTGCGCCGCAAGTAGAGAAACGAATGGGTCGTGCACAAAAAAAGAAAAAAAAAACCGGCAAAATAACAGCTGTACTCGAGTTCACTAACCGGCGAATAACGAACTTTCGGTGTGCTCAAGTTTGCGTAGTCAGCAGCTTCATTTCTCGCTGCTAACTCTCATCTCCTCTTCTGTTCGCTTCTTTTGTTTGATTAATGCGCGTCTATGTGTCTGTGTGCTTGTAGAAAGTCTGGCAAGTACTTTCCTTTTCTTTTAATACTAGGGACGAGCAATATGCAACGACGATGATGGTAAGCTAACGGTAAAGGAAGTGGACAGGTTAACAGAGGCCCCATCCTTTGATATCTTGTGGCCATGATGAATGAGCACGGCTTTGTGTGAGAAAAAGGAAAGCAATGCGTGGAACTTTCTCTATGTTCACAGGCATCTAGAAAACTTGTTCCAGTCCTGCGTTTACACCTTCAGCACGCGAATCGAACCCGCTAAACTCAGAAGTTAAGGCTCTATGAATGAATGAGTGATTGAACAATGTATCTAAGCAAGACGGCTCATTTACCTAAGCGAAAAAGGCCGTGAGAAGGGGATAAAGAAAAAACGTCGTAGCTTCGCCCGAAAGGCAGAGCATCGATTGCGATAGCAAATTGTTAGACAGCTATACAAAGTAAGCATAATAGTTTTATCGGCCGTATAAACTTGTAAACATTTCCTTGCTAACTAAACTAGCACGGCAGACACGAACACACCTCCCGCGATGACCGCGGACACACGCTGTAACAACGCTGGCGTAAGGAACAGTGGCAGCAGCAGTGCTCGAACTGGCCTTCGTGCTGTCTTTCGCTTGCACGCGAACTAAGCGGCGAGAACAGTGCGCACGAAGCTATCAGTGCTCGGCGCACCTAGACTCTACCCATCGCATATCGCTTTCAATATGTGGCCCGCGCGGCCGCACTCAGCCGCGCCATACGCAGCCGCCCTGCTGCAAGTAAGTTTAGTTATTTATTTATTCCTCAAATGCTCCTGGAGAGAGGTTTTACATGAGGGGTGAGCAGTGCTTGAATCGTGGTCGCGCCCTTATAAGCTTGTCGTCATTTACCTTCGCCGGTTCTTATTATACAGTGGTCGGATGAACAATATATATACACATATATATATATATATATATATATATATATATATATATATATATATATATATATATATATATATATATATATATTGCCTCGTGCATGACAGATGGCTGTGTTGGTTTTGCCGCTGCTGCGGGAGCTGAGGACGACAACGACGATGACGCGCTCTCAATGAAGGTGTCAGACTGAAACTGTGACTACTTTAGGTCAAATTTATTAGTTATTTTTGCCATACATACTAACGTGACTATATATATATATATATATATATATATATACGTTTTTTTAATGTGTTCATGTGTGCTGCAAATGTTTGCCTGGCCATACGCCCGGCATGGCACACCAGTTAACATATGATGATGCGCGAAAGGACCTGCTGATGTACAGTTCACACCCACACAGTATTCACATGTAACAAGCACAAGCATCTAGAGCGCCTGGCACAAGCCAGTGTCTCGGAGGCAGGCTGCAAGCGCCTTCATTGCGCGCAGAGCTTGAAGAGCATCGCTGCTCCAAGCTCTAAGAATATGGTCTAGCTCTGAAGAGCTGCCACGTAAATTTAAAGCAGATTTCAGGAACGCTCTTTTGGCCTTAAAGCGCGCGCTCCCGCGCTCTATACACTCTCCGCGCACATTTCATGCACTAGCCACAGGATCGCATCGATTGCAGTTTGTGTCACAGACAGCGACGTTCGAAAGAATGTGCTGTAGACAGCTGCAGACACTCCTTGGAAGGCCACTCGGCATGTTAAAATCACATTTTGGGTCTAAGATTCGAACGGGCTCGTTCTGTTGGTGTATATAGAGCTTTATTATTGAGCAGTTTATTGAGAATTCTTTTTCACACAATGATATGTTAAAATACAATGATCCAATATTCATATACAATGACAGTGATCACACGCCAACAAAAAAAGAAATAAAATCAAACTGTGAGAAAAATGCATGGACAGGAATTAAAACCTGCGGAAAATAGCAGCTTGACGGGATTTCTGACCCTGATATTTTAGAACAGTTTGTCAGCAAACAGGGAAATAAAATACGTGTACGTAAAAAATAAAATCACTCAATCAACAAGCGGTGAAAGAAAAATACTAACACATATAAAACATATATGACATACTGAAGGAGAACACACACATATATAACAAAAAAAAAACCTTCGCTGTATTGATTGAGTGCATTAAGCTGTGTTACATGGCGTTTCTAATTCATAAGAGCTGTGTGCCATTCTCCCAATGTGATCTAGTGACTGTACCAATAACCAGACGATGTTCACCGTAGTGATGATCCTGGTGACACTGCTTGTGAGCTTGATAGCTGCGCTATAGTACGGGCAGTGTTTAAAGAGAGAGAGAGAAAGGCAAAGGAAAGACAGGGAGGTTAAGCAGAGATTATCTCCGGTTGGCTACACTGTACTGGGGGAGGGGCAAGGGGATGCGATAGGTGAGAGAGAGAAGGATTTAAAGAAAGGGAACAAAAAAACTACACACACACAGTGTTTAAAACTTCGGGATGGCCGGCGATGAAAGGGCCACTCGCACCTTCATATTTCGCACCATCGCAACATTAAAAAAAAAAAAAATCTATCTGAAGGTCATCTTTGATCGGGTAAACGGATGCGCAATCGCGGAATGTCGACTTAAAATGTGAGCGAGCCACTTTACAGGGCACCGATATTGAATAACGCAAAGATAATAGTGAATAGTATTTCGAGGGCTCACTTCTGAGACCGCTCTTGCGTTCGTTACCTGCATACTTACCTTTTGCTTTTTTGCTTCCTTCACTGTCTGTCCTTAGGTAAACGAGCCTATAACGACAGGCGTGGGTGCGTAGCGTCCGTTCTGCGACCCGTACACACATTCGCGTGCGATGCGGAGCCAGGTTTCTGAAAGTTGTGCCCCATTTCGTTATGCTTTCGGCTGATTGTACCATCGTTTCCCTTGGCTAGTTCCTGCGAGTACCTTTGTAGCTATGTGGCGGTTGTTACTAACTGAACGCATTTCTTTTGTAGTGTTTATTATGTACCTACTATTCTCTGCATCGTTCCTTGGCCTTGCTCGATTATGTTTTATTATTCCCACAATATTATCGTTTTCTTGTTCTCCAGAATTCCCGATTGTTCATTAAAAGGTACCCGAGAAATATATATTCTACTTATCAAATCAAATAAATGAAATGAAATGATGTAACAGTGCGCAGCGACCAGCTCTTGCGGTGTTCTGGTGGGCAATCTTGAGGACACCCGCCGTGATTGCTTAGTGGCTATGGTGTTGGACTGCTAAGCACTGTTGTGTACTCCAGGGTAGCGTATCGTACTGCTGCCGAGAAGTAGCGACGCCTGCCTATCCAAGCTCGACCGACGTTACTTATTGGGTAGCGTGGCGTTGTCGGCGGGCGGCAGGCATCCGGTAGACCATGGCGACCAAGCAAGGGCGAGAAGATGTCTAGTGCAAAACTTGCATGGTTTATTCAAAGGTAGATGAAAGAAAATGAGAAGAGCATGAAGTGAACAAAAGTACATTTCGCAGCACCTTAAATAGGCGCTCTACAATCGTGCGAGGGATCTTGCTTCCGTCGACGTCACGTGACCGGCACAGAAAGAGGGCCCCTCCTCCTCTGGTTATGCCGAGCCTGCTGAAGGAGGAGGACGTCCCGCCTCTTGGAATTGTAGACGCCTGTCCGTCTCTTCTGCGCGTTGCGGGTTCATGGAAGTTCTCGTGTAGTTTGTTCGAGGAAAGGGTCTCTCTAAACATACACACACACACACACACACACACACACACACACACACACACACACACACACACACACACACACACACACACACACACGCACACGCACACGCAAACACACACGCAGACACAACACACACACACACCCACACAGAGGAGGCCTGTACACTGCAGGGCTTCCGCCAGACCGACAGACGCTCGAAATGGTCATGGCGAATTAAGTAGTCATGCTTCATTTCGACGAAGCCTGGTAGAAGAAGGTCGGGTGAAAGAAAGTTCTTTCCGCACGTGGTGCGGAACGCCAACCATCGCAGGAGAACTCACGCCTCATTTCGACGAACAAGGACGGATGAAATTCTTTTCTGCACGTGGTGCCAGACGCCAACCCTAACAGCACAAGGTGGCGGGGTCGAACCTCGGCCACGGTGGCCACATTTCGATGGGGGCGAAATGCGAAAACACCAGTGTACTTAGATTTAGGTGCACGTTAAAGAACCCCAGGTGGTCCACATTTCAGGAGTCCCCCATTATGGCGTGGCTCATAATCCGATCGTGGTTTTGGCACATAGGACCCAATAATTTAATTTTTTTTAAAGCTTGAGGGCCTTTAGCTCTTTTCTTTTGCTTCTGTAGCACAGAAAACTCCAAGAAACTTAAAACATCCAAGCACACTCATGTCTTAGGTACATCGAAACTTAGAACTGAGGTTAAACAGCGCGAATAAAACAAGGACACGAGGAAACAAATACCGCAGACAAGCGCTTGTCTGTGGTATTTGTTTCCTCGTGTCCTTGTTTTATTCGCGTGGAGACACACACACAAAAGGCGTTCCAGTTAAAGTCGTTCACACAGGCCGGTAGATCGCAAAAAGCACAATAGCGCTTGCACGGCCTTCTTCTGTGACGGTAGGTCCTTTCGATGTTGTAGAATTCTTTTTTCGGATAGGGTAGCAAACCGGAGACTCATATCTGGTTAACCTCCCTGACTTCCCTCTTCATTCTCTCTCTCTCTCTGTTTTATTCGCGCTGTTTAACCTCAGTTCTAAATACGAACCAAGTAGCCCTCATCAAGATCCTACTAATACATCGAAACCTCTGCCTCCGGGCTCAACTCGACCTGATTCGAAACAGTATCAAAATACGGTTTAAGCGCGCCACGCGAGTCACTGCAGATACTAGACAACTTCATTAAAGCCGCAGCAGTCGGCGGCGTATTACAGCGTCCAAGTTTAGCATCGCCAATTAGTAGGAAACCCCGCTTCTCAAAACCGCCTGGCGGGCAGGGTTTCAGATGCTGCGGGCTGTCCACGCGGGACAGCATTACCCGGCGTTCTCGCTCGCTCTCTCGTATCGCCGTCTTGTTCCCGTCCCCGCGTATGCCTTGTAAATACTGAGCTTGCAACCCAAGACTGGGAAAGCAGGCAGTCCACAATTTGTGCGGGTTGCGCGCGCGCGTTCCCTCCGCGTCGCAATGTATGCGCTACCCGCAGTGCTCGTGGTGTTGCTGCGTTCGCTTCGCGAACTGATGATTTCCGGAAAGGCGATTATCGGACACCGGAGAGCGCGAGGCCAGCTGGTGGTTCGAGGGGGGAAGCAGGACCGCGGGCCTTCCTCGGCATCACGTGTTTCTCAGGAACAGGACACCACCGCGTAAGCAGTTGGAAGCCTTCAGTCAAGTTTTAACGAGGTACGAGCATCGAAGTTCGCGCTCTAGGCTGTTCGCAAAAGCCGTGGTCGCAGTGCATGGAGTTTCTCTAAGCCGGGCTGGAAACTGCGAGCTATTGTGATGACTGGTGGAACAGCGGAACCCTTGCGAGGAGAAAATGGGAGAAGGCGAGCGGAACACAATGATCGTATACGCAGGGTTCTTGTTATGGGAAGGGGGTGGGTGTAACTTTATCAAGCCTGCATTACTAACCGAAATTGTGGGTAAGTGGCCGGTGTTGAATATAGACGGTATATATTGTAACTGCGAAGTTTGACATGGTCGCCGTTGGCTCCAGTCGCTTAGGCGAATGCGCTACGATTACCGTTTTCAGGTGTGTGTCTTCGTACTGAAGTCATTTGATCTCCGGAAGACTGAAGACCACGCCAAGAAGTTTGAATTGCGCTGTTCAAATGACGTTTCTGCGTCAGCTGTAGAAGTGATTGCTCCTGTTACTGGCCAGTGAAAAAGAACAGTGAAGTTATATAGGGTAGGCTTTCATGTATCCGGTACTGTCGTCGCCGCATCTGGTCGGCTGATCAGGTTTATCGTCTCGAAGCAACATTCAGATGTCCCACTGGGCAGCTCCAGAATAATTTTGGGTGCCTGCTCTTCTTCAACGCGCACCCAACCGTGAGTGTATGAGCGAACGAGCCCTCATGAGACGGAATGGCGGGGAAGTGCGGGCAGGAGGGGGGAGGGGCTGTCCCTCGTTAGCGCGCCGGCTCGTTTGTCGCAGCATGGTTGCTTATGAGAAAGCGAGTGACGAGGAGGAACCGGAGGGAGGAGAGGAGGCTGTCGCTCGCTCGCTCGCTCGTTCGCTTGCTCGTCCGTCGCATCACTAGTTGACCATACGGCGCTGGCAAGCCCATCGCGGACGATAGGACGGACGTGAATCCACAGCGAATTATCGTCCACGAACTATACACCGCACGCGCAGGCGAACGTTCCATCGAAATCTGATTAATCATCATTAGCCGACAACAAGAAAAATTTTAATCGAGTAAGTCCACCAATCGTCATTGAGCACAGGTGAGGTACCTTCTCGTATGGACCTTGGACGATAAGCCGCTAATTGCATTACAGACGCAGAAAAAAAAAGCAAATGGTCAATATTACTACGATTTTCTAGTCTTGGTTTTCAATCACGAATAGGCCATGACCACTTTGTAAGTGATCATTAAATAAGAGCCTCAAATTTCAACTTTCTGGCTACTCTAAGTTACACGAGATGGCCGAAAGGGCGCAATGTATATATAATACACGTTGAGCATAGCTAAAATCTCAATGTGAACAGACAACCGTCCGCTTGCAATCATTGCAAAGTGTAAAACAAAGCTGTAAAGTGCTACTACAAGCAAACGTGCCTTAACCATGAAAATAAAAGAGGATCCCTCTGCTTCAGCGACAGATAGTGGCACTAAAATAGTTTTAGAGAGTGAATGCATCCGGGGCAACTTGAATTCTCGCTCTCCTTTTGTACCACGCTGCGCCTCGTTCCACGGCAGTGCGACGAACGTGCAGCTTAGCGAAAGGAACAATCTCGTCTCGGATCACTGGCTTGGAACGAAGCCAAGAAAGTCCAATTAAAGAGGCATCAGCATCGAATTATTTTCCGATCTAGTCCATTTATCTGTGTGTCACGTTCGAAGAAGTTAGAACTTGTCTTGAACCTTACGACTCTATCTCCCTCTTCCTCCCCCCCCCCCTTCTTTATCGTTTGTCAGAAATAAATTTCGAATGCTAGTCACAAAAAAGAAGGAAAAGAAAAAAGTAGGGCTCGTTAGACTGATTGAGTTTCAAGAAGGAGGCACCGCAAGTCAATTGTAAGCGCTCTACTTCCATAACTTTGATCTGTGCCTCGCATCTACTGTTGTAACTTCCTGTAATTATAGTGCAAGTAGTTGCAATGCAGGCACTTATAGGATGCCTTCCAACTCTCTGGAGTAATCCGGGCGACTTCTCAATTCCCGCCAAATCTCCCGATCGTACGGCCATGGCTGTAAGTACACCGAACTGCCACAACTACAAACTGGATAACATAATAATGATATTAATAAGAAGAAGAACAAGAGCGTGTCATGCAGCAAACCCTCATCTTAATTGCAATTACGTGCTAAGGAGCTAGCCGAGGTCAGATTTAAATTCAAGGTATTTGTTTGTAATTAGTGTAGACCTAACTCAGTTCGCTGGAGAGCGTGACATGCGTTGAGGAGTGCACGCGAGGCAAAGGTCTTTTTTGTTATTAATAATAATAATATTATTATATGGTACTTAGGAGATGCCTTTCGTTGGCGCCGCCTACTCCTTTTCACAAAGATATTTAAAAAAAACGAATTACCTTAAACGCAGTAAGAATAAAAGTCAACGCGAAATCATAACAACACAAAGTCCAGTCACATAAGTACACTAATGTCACACTAAAACTGAAGGTCAACTAAGAAACAAAGCAACACATGCTCCTGTCACGTAGATACACTAACCAGGAAGTCCGGTCACATAAGTACACTAGAGGTCTAATATGTGTTGCATATTGACCGTTTTTTTTTTTTTTAACAAGCTTCGCCGCACTGTAGAAGTGTTATGCCGTACAGCAATTTCCTCTGCGCACTGTAGTGCGGACACTGGCAATGAACATGCCAAATTGTTTTCGCGTCGCTGCAATCGTCATATGCTGCGGTTTCGACCATCCCTAAGGCATTGGTAAACGTGATGCTCAACCATGGCTTACGCAAAAGGGTCGCGTCTCTTACGCAAAAGGGTCGCGTAGCGAACGCTTAAGGTTCGATTCGGGGTGTATAAACGGGCGTGCATAAAACGTGGTTAATTCCTCCTCTGATGTAGTGTATTGGCGTGCAAGTAGGTGGAGCCTCCTTGCAGCGTCTGTCGTAAACAGCGAGATTGATAGGTGGTTATCTTCTACGTACACGAACTGAACGAGCAGCTTGATCGGCACGGTCATTCTGCACGATATCACAGTGACTTGGTAGCCACTGAAAAAGTATTTCATGTCCTTTCTCAGTCAGATGTTGTATGTCATCTGTGATTTAGAATACCTGCTGTTCATGCGGACCACGCCGTAAAGCTGACAGTAAACATCACAGTGCCGTCTTCTAGTCACCGACAATCGAACACTTATCCGTTGGTTCGTCATTAATAAAGTGTAGTGCGACTCGAAGAGCTGCGAGTTTGGCTGCCATGGACATTGTCAAGTGAGATGTTTTCAACTTGATAGCGGTGGCTTTTGCTGCAATGAAGACACATGCGGTAGAGCTGTTCGACAGGATGGAGCGGTCGGTGTATATGTGGTTGTGATACTGGTACTTCTCATAATGAGAACTGCCAGAATCTCGCGGCAGGTGTGAAGCAAGATGGTACAGCCTCACGATGTGAGGATATCGTTCGGTAGAACAAGGCGCGTGGTCTCTCCGCAATTAAAGAGGCTAGATGGTGGCAAGGAGTCCGGCCAAGGTGCTTTACGTGCACTCTTAGTGCTCCAACTGCGATGTGGGTCTTGATGAGGTGATGTCTGGCAATTGCAATAGCTGCCGTCGTTGACGAACTTCGAGGAAGGCCTAGACAAATCCAGAGCGTCTGGGCCTGAACACTTTGTACAGTACGTAGGCTTTTTTTTTGTGTGTGTTAGTCAATGCTGGCAAGCTGTAGCGCAAAAGCCGAGAAAATGTAACCCATGTAGTTGCAGCATCGCACTTGTGGACATTTCCCCAGGTCTTTCTAGTGAACTTCAAAAGGTGACAGACGCTCGTCAACAGCTTTTCTTGTGTACAATACACGGGGGCTCCATGAATATCTCTGCCCATTATGACACCCAAGAGCTCGTATGACCACACAAATGATATCATCCGCCCATTGATTAATACACTGTAGTGCCTCACGGGCTTACGCGTAAATGTCACAAGTATACACTCACCAGATGAAATCTCAATACTTTGATTGCGGAGAAAGAGTGCAGTCCGAGTAGACGTAGAGTGGCATCTGTGTAGACGTTGTGGTGTTTCAAGTACCACTCGAGGGCGTTCGAGGATCATGCTCTCCATCACTTTGCCCACACAGCTCGCCAATGCAATCGGACGATGCGATGAAAGCTCCAACGGAGACTTGCCAGGCTTCAGTAGCGGAACTACGCGACTAGTCTTCCAGCTTGTGTGAAGTGTGCCAGCTTGCCAGGATTCATTATACATATCAAGCAGAACATTCCTCGCCCGCTAAGCCAGATGACACATAGCCCTGTAAAGTATTCAAATAGGGCCCTGGTGATGACGTACGTCTGCACAAAGCTAGCGCCACCTTGAGTTCATGGATGGAAAATGAGCATTTCAAGTGTGGAAAAGGGCACCGTCACGGGACATAGTACTTAAAAGTAAAGATCTTCGACAGAGACCTGTCTGCCTGGTTGTATTAGAGGCTAAAGCTGCTCAAGCCAAAAGTAAAAAAGCTCACTACGTATCAGAATCCGTTTGGTCCATTCCTCAGTTTGTGACTGAAGTAGCGGAAGAAACAGATAACAGAAACAGTATGTGTTCTTTAATTTTAAAAGAAAAAGATTGTCATACACCCGAATGCAGCACGAAGCGACAAAGGAAACACATACGAGTTTCTCAGAAAGAAAGCCGCGCAGCTGAGAAAAGAAAATCGGCCTAGTCCGGGATCTGGGACCATGGACTGCCTTATTCGGATCTGATCAGTCCTGATGCAGTCGGGATCCCGACCCGAACATTTTTTTCCTAAACTGCCAGTAAACCCGAATGGCTTTACTTTGCAGCTTCGGGCTACATTCGGGTCGATGAAAATTTTCTCGTTTATGACATTTGCACCATATTGCCGGCTTCCGCGGAAATAATTTGCCATATTCAGTGTTTATTAACTACACAAGCACTCACGCGCTGTCTCCGGTCACAGTATTGGCACCAAGACGACTAATAAGAGAAATGGTAGTTCATATATGTTTTTAACGTTGCTATGACTCAAAAATAAACAGCGATCTTTTTTCTTTTGTGGTCGACATGATGATCATCATGTGGTATTTCGAGTTACAAGAGCCATTGTGTTTCACAAATAACTGGAAAAAGGTGCTCGTAACAGCTGACCAACCAGAAATAGGCAGTTGACGTCATCAGACGTACATAGGTGAGACCGTAGAATACTCTTCATCTCAGGTATGAGTGGCGCCCCCTCGGACGATCCAGGCAGCTGCGCAACAAGAAGAAAAGAAACGACGGATCCGAAACCATGTACATGTGGTAATCTACAAATAAACAGACCTGAGCATTGTAGGTGCATGTCTTCCGTATCCGTGCACTGTTATCCAAAACTAAGAAAGTTTCGCTCACATAGGCAGACATAAGGGATGTGTTCTGCCTGACTTTTTTTTTTATCTCGTTAGCACTTGTCTATGCTTCCTCTGTTTCTAATATCTCTCTTTCCTACATTCAAACAATGGATTGCGTGGATCTCACGACGGCTAGCAATCGAGCAATGTAGAGACAGACTATATCCCTGAAGTCACGTTTTTTTAACACGTTTAGTAGGATTATGAGACCTTCGTTGCTTCGGCTGCATGCCACATACTCCAACACCGTGCCACATCGATGTGACACTCGCTTTCCATGTCATCCACACGCATGCAGGCACGACGACGACTGTACGACACCCATCTCGAACGAATGGCGAAAAAATGACAGTATCGATCGAACGACAAATTCATAAGGTGACGACGGCATGACCACGATGAGATGTCGGTTTCTAAATAATGATGATGGTATAAAGACGACAGCGTGATGATGACGACGTGAGGACTATGAGGACACGACGACTGCAAGTAGACGGTGGCGTGACGACAATGGTAGGACAACGGATGCATGATAGGGTCTGTGTGACGACGAGGCAATGATGACGATGGCATAACCACGGTGGCATAATCACGATTGAATGACGACAGCATGACTACGATAAAATGACAAACAAGGAATGACCTCGATGGATCGACAAACGTGGTATGACGACGACCTCATCACGACAGTGGGATGACGATGCCTATGTGATGACGATAGTGAAAGACAGCGTCAGGACGATGGCATAAAGACAACGGTATGTCGACGACCGCACGACGAGAGTGGGATGTGGAGAGAGAGAGAGAGCAAATGATAAAGGAAAGGTAGGGAGGTTAACCAGGACTGAGCCCGGTTGGCTACCCTACACAAGGGAAAGGGAAAAGTGGACGGAAAGATTAAAAGAAGAAGAGGAAATCTACTGGGTATATCGTGCGGTCACTCAGTCCGGATCACAGACGCTCACTCAATCCAGTGGCTTTCAAATATCGCAGCAGAGCTTTTGTGGCCTTTTGTAGCTGCGATATACGAGGCCATGGTCCCAAGATCTTCTTCAAGGTGAACGGTGTTCTATCTAGCTGATTGAGCACTGTGCAGAGGTCATGTCTTTCGTTTTGAAAAGATGGGCAGTAGCACAGCAGATGTTCTATAGTTTCCTCGACACCGCAGACACTACAGTCGGCGCTATCAGTCATTCCAATCGAAAACGTATATGCATTGGTGAATGCGACGCCCAAGCGTAAGCGGCACAGCATTGTTTCCTCATTTCGCAGAACCCCTGGTAACATCCGCGGTTGCATAGAGGGGTCGAGGGAATGCAATCGTTCTTGGGTGAATTCAGCTGTGTGCCACTTCTCTAATGTCATACGGTGTGCTACCTTGCTTAGGTGTTGGGCTGCGTCGGTCCGCGATAAAGGTATAGAAACAAGGGTTGCTCCTTCGTGTGCTTTCTTAGCAGCTTCGTCAGCGAGGTCGTTGCCGGAAACACCGCAATGGCCAGGCAGCCACTGAAACACAACGTCGTGTCCTTTCGCTATCATATGATGGTGCATTTCTCGTATCTCCGACGCTAGTTGTTCACACGACCCACGATGAAGAGATGACAGAAAACATTGTAAGGCCGCCTTCGAATCGCAGAATATTGCCCACCGATTAGCGGGTTGGTTGTTAATGTAATCAACGGCACCTCGGAGAGCAACAAGCTCCGATCCAGTCGATGTTGTTAAGTGAGAAATCTATCGGATGCTAATTGATCGTGATGGTATAACCACTGCGCCGGTGGAGCTGGTCTGAGTGGAAGAGCCATCCGTATATATGTGGACTGGGTTAAAGTAGAAAGTGCTCAAACAATCCAGAGCTGCTTGCTTCAGGGCCAAGGTAGGCAGGTCGGTCTTCTTTCTTATCCCTGGAACCGTAAGACGCACTTGAGGTTGTTTTAAACACCACAAAGCCGAGGTTGAACGTGTTGAGGGTGTGAAGCCCGATGGTAGACAGGCACGATGGATGCTGACCTCGTTGGAGAAGGACGCCTGTGGTCGTCGTTCTGGCAGGCAGGCAAGAGAGCTTGAGTGCATGCGTGAAACATGATGAACATGGGCCCTAAGCGTGCCGGTGCTAATGTAAGTGGTGATAGTTACAATAATGGTGATAGGGCGATCGCGACGTCATACCGTCGGTGATGCGACAACAAATACATGATCACTACTGTGTGACGACGATGCAGTGAAGATGATGAAATGACAAGGGCATGAAGACAATGGGGTGACGACGAATGTATGATGACAATGGCGTGACGATTACTGTATATCATGAAACTCCTATGACAACGACGGCGTGGCGATGATGGCATGACGAGAGTCGAATATCGAAGCTGGAATGACGTTGATGGCATGACCACGGCGGCATTACGACGATAGTCTGACAATGGTGTGATGATAGCGACTGGCATGACAAGGGCGGCATATTCACGAAGGAATCACGACAAAATGACTGATGTAATATTGATTGGTGTAATATACCTGGTGTAATATTGAAACTGCAATGCAAAGTGCGCACGCATCAACGCTACATGGCACGCATCTCACATCGCGTGACAAATGGCATGACACGATGTTAAAGATGATGGTCATTGGCATCCCCTTCGATACGGGGTGATGGTAAATAGTCACCTAGCCAGTTCCGTTTAATAAGATCTGCTGTACATGTTTTTCGTTCTAGCATTTTGGTATGAATTTGCTTAATACTCTTGTTCTTCCTCAAACCTTCTCTATCTACCTTGTACTGCTACCTATTAACTTCTACGTGGCGTGCCACCTGGTGTAATAATATACAACATAAATGCGAAGTGTGCACGCATCGATGCTACGCGGCGCGCATCTCACGTCGCGTGGCTCCTCGCGCTAGGACGCGTGTATGTGGCACTTTTCTGCTATAAGCTAGCAAGCGCTGGCGTGGCTCATGAGTAAATTGTTCTCTCGGAGCCACATCGCTTTTCGCTCAAGTGGTTACGCACTTAAATGACATTCACGGTCAAGAAGAATGTCAACCAGATTTGTAGAAACTTTTGATTGGGTGTTTAACTTCTCCTTTCATGTTTTTGTTCTGACGGAAGATGTTGCTTTGTGTGACGTTTTCTTTCCATGTACTACTCCTTGACGTGGGATCGCTTATGACCACCTCGCGCTCACATTATTGTAAATAGTTCCTGTGCATACATTGCTTCATTCATTGTAATGATTACAATGTTTACAAAAAGAACTGACGTGGCCCAGTGGTGGAGTAGCGACTCCCGCGCAGAGGCCCCGGGTTCTGTCCCGGCGGGAACTTGGAATTTTTTTTTTATTCTCATTCCCGGCAATAGCTGCGACGGACACCGGTGGCGGTGGACATTATCGCCAACCCAAACGGCTCTTAGAATGAGCCCATAACAGCTTACGCTGTGAAAACGAACGTTTGCGCGCCACCGCTGTGTGTCTACCTTATTCCCATGCAGCGATGCGCAGCTGAGAGCCGTACGTGCTAACTACAGAGATACTGCGCGAGATCCGCACTCGGAAATCTGCGCGGGGATTTTTGAGGCACGCCGACTCCAAAATTTCAGGTGTCTGTACGCATGCTTTTCCGAGGCCACGACAGGCATTTCTGCAGCCATAAGACGACGTCGCGTGCATCGCGAGAAGAAAAATAGTTGTTCTTGAGAAAATGCAGGTGTCTGCTGCGAGAACCTGCTGCAACCGCAGTAGACGAGTTCAGAACCGTATGAGTGCTGATGTCTACTTACGTTTTGAAAGGCGCAGGTTTATGCGAAGTCGAGAAACTAATGCCTCCGACTCGGTAACTCTTTAATGTACTTTGTGTGTCTTTTCAGTCCTTTACGGATCTGTGCGGGGGCAAGAAACTCAATGTTCCAATTTTCCGCGAATTTCTTGTGGTCACGCTGAGCAAGGAATATGTTGCCGCTATTGAGAAATGCTGTGCGTGGGCTTCCATATTCGTCTGTATAACGAGTTCCAAGAAGGAGAGAAATATTTGCTTCCAGTCTTCTTTTCCGCTAAGACGAGCAACATAGAGTAAATATAGTCTATTCCTGGGCCCATTCGAAAGCATAGGGTTAGGCAACGAAGTGGTACCGACGGCGGATCGCGCTGTGAATCCGCTGACTGCAAATCTAAGCAGTCGCTCGCGCGTATTTTCGTTAGATATTGTTTACGTATCGCGAAGTTTCAGAGCGGCTCCATCTCGTATGTTACGAAGAACTAGCAAGAGAGATGAAGCTGCAACTTTTAACCCGCTCATATATCGCACGTTAAGCCGAGAAGTCGGCGTGGCTGTAAAATATGAAAGTATTTATACAAGATTCAAGACGCATTCATAGATGACGCTCAATTTTCCTTTTAGTAATTCCCTGAGTGATGAAAAACAGAAAATTACTATAATTTGAAAGGGAAATCTTGCTTTGCCCAAGATTGGTAGCCCGTGGTGGCTGTTTTCGATCCGGGTATCTTTAAATATCAACATAGGTTCCATGACACTAATTGATGGGCAAGGCCCTTATCGGCAAACTTCGCCATGTCGCTGCTGTTTTGGCTGCTAAATCTCGACTCTCTAAGAAGCCTGTTACTCCCTACTCCAATAGCGTGTATAGTTGTGAAACTGCTATAGCTCACCCAATTACCCCCTTCTTCTTATCAGTGTAGCTCGCATGGTGACTTTCAACCTGAGAAGCGCTATGGTTCGAGTGGTTTAGCCTTTATCATCGTTAGTTTAGGAGCCACATAGAACGCCTTTGTTAACCGAATAACCACGATAAAGATTTCTTAAGATGTGTACCCGTCATGCATTTCCAATTAGTTTTGCTACTTGATGTATGGGGTAACTAAACTCAAATAAATACAATCAGATTAATATAGAGAGTTATCTTAATAAAAACATGAGAATTATTACTGGTTGCATGTCCGCCGCGCTACAGCAACGAATCAACGGACACGCATGGGAAAATACTAGCAATCAAGGGCCGAAATCTTGAAGCTTCCTCTTCGTAAGAACTGCCTTTTATTTCTCCATAGCCTTCTCTAAGAATATGTTCCCAATCGCTAATGGCTGGAGTATGTTCAAACGAAGAGCTCTAGGGTGCAAAATATTTTAGAAAGGGAAATGGCTCCCTTAGTTGGGAGTTAGTTCGCTTTCGCCCCTTTCTACTAGTGGTATCTATGTGATCACGATGAGCACTTGGCCGATTCGGCCGCGTTATAGAATATTTGAGCCTGAAGCGGTCTTGGTAACGCGGCAGAGGGGCGTCTTCTTCTAACAACCCATGCATTGTAGCTCGCACGTCGCTTTGCTCACATACCCTTGTGCAGGAGTGAGCCCTCGATGCAGAGCGTAGTATAAAGTATAACAAAAGTGTTGGAGGGCACTGCACTCTCGCCATTCAGAATCATTAATGCGACTTCCACGAAGCCATAACCTGAGCCGACTGGAGGGCTTCGCAAATAAAAGCCAGACGAGCACCGAAGGCGTACATAGCGCGCGGAAGCCGCCAAACGCTTCCAGTCACCGTCGCCGTAACGATGTCGTCTGGCATCAAGAGTGCCGTCGGCTAATGGCTTTTGCCTCGTGTCCGTGAGGCGATTTTGATGTGGAGGTCTACGCTAACTGCGTGCTGGGTAGCTTTTCTTCGGTGAAGCATTGCTTGCCTTCTTGAAAATAAATGGATTTGCCAGGGGCCCCGGGACATTGCCATTTCTTCTCTTTGCCTCGTCTGCGGCGCCGGAGGCGAGAGAGAGAAGGAAAGAGAGGAAGAGAAAAATGGGAATTTGAAGAGGAACCACTTTTTTTGGGTGCTCATACCTGAGCAAGCAACAGAGGCGTTGGATGGAAGTGTTGGTGATTGCATAGCAGCCGTAAATGTGCACGGGCTAAAGTCCTTGGGACAAACCAAAACTAGTCATATTGCTACTCTGCCGGCACCTCGTCAGTTCTAGTTATACCCTGACTCGGCTTAGCTTTGACTATTGTGTTCAGATGTTCTTTATGACTTACTAAGCAAAGGTAGAACAGACAAAGAACAAAGGCGAACACGAATAAGAAGTAACGCAAGGCATTGCTCTACATATTGAAGAATGGCCTATTCAAGAACGGCTGCGCCTGAGGAATGAAAGGCGTTAGGGATCTCTCTTGCAGTTTGCCATGTGCAATACGCGATGGCAAGCGCGTGTCTCATTTGCCTTTCCTTTTGGGCATTTTCTCATCAGAACGTCTCATGTGCAGATCTTGACACGTTGCTAATAAAAGCCATTTGATTCCTCCACGTCGATTTCGTTCTTCAAGCACTTACCGCGTCTTTTTGACTCATTTGAATATTCCAAGTAAAAACAGATTGCGCACTCCTCAAGAACGAGAGATGAAGACATTTCAGGGAAAGAAAACTTTATTCTTTATTAATTGCAGTCAGTATGCCTTATGTGGTTATGCTTTAAGAAAGAACTGCGAGTTTTCGAGGCACTTTTTATTACTGGTGGGAAACTTCGAAGTGTCAGACGAAGTGGACAGGACACGCCCGACAGGACACACCCAGACTGCCCTGCTGGGCCCGTCGTTTGTCAGGTTTCCCGTTTCATATCTGCACCGAATCTTTGCGACGACGCAAACTGCGAATAGATAGCCGGCAGTATACGACGAGAGGGACGGCGTAACTCGCGGCGCTCCTCCCGACTGTGTACGAGCAGCGCGCTCCCCGACGTCGCCCTCCCCAATCGTTTCCGTTTTGTTCTTTTTTACTTTGCTGCCTACGCGCGAGATTGAAGTTCATCGGCTTTGTTTGTTCTTGGACGCGAGGTGTTTGCAAAACTGCCGGCAGCAGCGAGGGGGCCGCAAAAAGTCAATACCGCCAGTAACGAGCGTGGTGGCGCGGTCGCTCTGCAGGCATCAGCAGCAGTTTGTCTTCCAGGGGGCAGCAGCGGCGCGCCTGGTACGTCGGATTTCGCAGAAGAAAATTGAACGGAAAAGAAGCGGGGGCAGAGAGAAGAGGATAAGGCTGGGGTCTTGCCCGTGATTCCCTATAACAGTCAGTGCCGCTGCCACCGACTAAAGGGAGAGAGAGAGAGAGAGAGGTGCGACGGCAGTGACGTGTGTCACGTGTGTTGTACGTGCGCAGTAATTAAGCCTCACCGGTGTGCCGCTTCGCTGGAAATCCGGGGCTTCTTGTTGATGCTCGAATTTTCAGCTGCCTCTGAAAGAGACGAGGGGAGGATAAGAAGCGGCTGGTGAGGTAGCTGACCGCTCAGCGAAAGCAATGTAACATAATTTCTGCAAGGGCACGTCGGTGCTTGCGATCTATAGCGACAGCGATAGGCCACACTGGTCCAGCACGATACATTTAGTACCACGATTAGTGGCACTGAAGTGTATGCTTATATGCTTCGCGTCTTTTTGCCTTCCGTAAAGGGGTGGCCGACGATGCTGCGTATCGTGACTGTTGCAGTGAGCACATCCTTGGCTTTATATATTTTGGTTACTTTACGAGGTAAATATACCTGGCAGTAAAGCTTTCATAGAAGTCCATACGTTCAAAACATGGCGGTTCGTCGGCGGTTCATGGGGCCTAGCACCATCTGTGTGACGAGGGCCCGCTTCAGGCGGAAGAAAAAAATAATCTGACGCCATTTGCGTTAAAAACAGAAGCGGCACCATTTTGTTGTCAAAGGTGCGAAATTCATCTTGGTGGCCTGCCATTAGAGCTGTTTATTCAAATGCCCGCCATTCGACTTGGGCGTTTCGAGCTTTCAGCTCCCAAAGCGATTCAGCAGAAGGTCAGCCGTGCGGTTGTTGAAAACGCACCCCTGCACAGAACATAGTTTCTTTGGAGGCCAACGAAAGCTATGGGTGTATAGTGCTGGTCCCATCGTCGTACGCCAAGCCCTTCGGCCAGCGCAGCCACAGGAAAACAGTTAAAGTAAAAAATTATCTGGCGCTCGTAACTCACTACTTTTCACTGAACAGGTTAAGAGGCGATAAAAATAACTGTGCCACCAAATTCAGACAAACGTCGACAGGCAAAACAACACAACGTGTGAGGGGGGCGTATTGTAACAGATGAACTTTGGGAGCGGGCCTTTCTGTACACTTCAAAAGCTGCATTGCATTGCAAGCGATGGCGGCGTCTTATGGTGGGCGCTGAAAAAACGTATTTATTTATTTATTTATTTATTTATTTATTTATTTATTTATTTATTTATTTATTTTTGTTACCGTCAGGGTACACAGTACATTTCAGAGGGTAAAGTCAGTTCACTACAATAAGAAAGCATACAAAGCACATTTTTTACAAGAATATAGAACAATAGAGGGAAAACATTAAAAATGCTGTAACAGGCGTGTTCGTCTCAGCAATGCGGGCGCGGCGTCTGAAAAAGGTCCGCTAACAGAAGGCAGCCACAGCCCGAAAAACCGACAGAGCGATACACATACGAACGTCAACTTCTTCCTCCGTGCTGGCAAAGAACTGGCGCCGAAGGGCTCCGGTACAACACCGCCCTGGTGGAAAGGAGCCAACATGGCGACCTAGCCAGAAGACGGCACAGGCGGGTCGTAGCACGGCTTAAGCCGTGCGACTTGAACTGTTTCACGCCCTCGGACACAATTGTCGGAAGCTGGCTCGACCATATCGATGACATAGTTCACGGGCGACGTTTGCTCTGGGATTCTATGAAGACCGTGGTGCTCGGACAAGAGCTTGGTGCAAAGGCTGAGAGGGGTGGATGGAACCCATAGCCAAACCAGCGTTTGGGGGGAGTAGTGGGCAGTAGATGCAGAGGCGTCATGGCTAGATTTTTGACGACATTGGTCTTGCGTGGTAAACGATCGCGCCAGTTGGCGGCATTCTTCTGCATAAGCAGCCGCTTAAGAAATAGTTTCGCTTCAGAAACTTCAAATCGGTATGGCAGAATTATGTCTGTGGAGTATGACGGTTCACGCCCATAGAGAAGAAAGAAAGGTGAGAAATCAGTGATAGCTTGAACCGCAGAGTTATAAGCGTAGGTCATGAATGGAAGTACCCGGTCCCAATTCGTGTGATCGTCGGACACGTACATAACCAGCATGTCGGCAAGGATACGCTTAAAACGTTCAGTCATGCTGTTAGTTTGAGTATGGTAGGCTGAGGGGATGCGTTGTACATTCCTTTACGAGGGCTTCAACGACGTTTGAGAGAAACACGCGGCCACGGTCGCTTAGTTTTTCACGTGGTGGACCATGTCGCACAATGACGTAATGAAGAAAGAAGTAAGCGACGTCTTTCGCGGTGGCGGTTGGCAGCGCGGATGTTTCAGCGTACCGTGTGAGGTCGTCAACCGAGACAATGACCCACCGGTTGCTGTCAAGAGTGTTAGGGAGGAGACCGAAAATATCGACTCCAACGCGGTCGAATGGTCGGGCAGGGCTAGGCAATGGCTGCAGAGGACCGGCGGTGCTGTGAGGAGGTGTCTTGTGGCACTGACACGTAGGGCATGACCAAAGATACTGGCGAACGTAGCGATACATGCCACGCCAGTAGTACCGCAGGCGAACACAGGAGTACGCTTTGAATGTGCCAGCGTGGTCACATTGAGGGTCATCGTGGAAAACGCTGGTAATGTCCGAGCGCAGATGACGAGGAATAACAAGGAGCCACCTGCGGCCGTTGGTCAAGTTATTGCAACGGTACAAGCCTTCGCGAACGGCAAAGTGTGGAGCTTGACGACGAAGGGTGCGTGAGGGTGAGTCAGGCGATGATCGAGATATATGGTCAAGCAGCGAAGCAATCCAGGGATCTTTGCGGTGTTCCGTCGGCATGTCGGTAATGGTAAGGGATGATGAGTCGCAGGTAGAAGTTGTTGAGCAGACAGGTTCAGAAGGCGGTGGCGAACGGGAGAGAGCGTCAGCGTGCGAGTGTTTTTGTCCCGTGCGATAAATGACACGAATATTAAATTCTTGAAGGCGTAAAACCTAGTGAGCGAGGCGTCCAATGGAATCCTTCAACGATGATAACCAACACAGGGCATGATGGTCAGTGACAACGTCAAACTGACGACCGTAAAGTAAGTACGAAATTTACGGATTGCCCAAACAATTGCCAAGTATTCCTGTTCCATTACGGAGTAATTTGACTCTGCCTTTGTTAGTGTGCGGCTGGCATATGCCACAAAATACTCGGATCTAATGCCGTACTCGCCCAACGCAAGCCGTGCTTGCGTTGGGCAAGTACGGCACCAAATCCGATACCACAAGCGTCCGTATATATTTGAGTAGGTGCGGTAGGGTCAAAGTGACGCAGTATTGGAGGGGATGTGATCAGTCGGCGAAGCGTTGTAAATGACTCATCACACTCGGAATCTCAAGTCGAGAGGTCAGTGCTGTCGGCAAGAAGCTGCATCAAGGGTGCGATAATGGAGGCGAAATTGCCGATGAAACGCCGGAAATACGAGCACAGCCGATGAAGCTACGACGGACGGTCTCACCATATTGTTGAGCTCGGCCACGCAGGCGGTCTTACGCGCGGAACTTGCGCATGGCTGGCCGACGGAAGAACGAATTGAGGGTATCCTTGAGAACCGACCAGGTCGTAAAATCGGCTTCGTGATTGTTAAACCATAAGCTGGCCACGTCAGTCAGGTAAAAGATGACGTGAGTCAACTTGGCAGCGTCATCCCACTTGGTATGAGCGCTACAGCGTTCATACTCGGCCAGCCAGTATTCGACATCGCGATCGTCAGTACCACTGAATGTCGGAGGATCACGCTGACGAACCACAGCAGCACACATAGCAGGCGCGGGGACGGGTACGGCCTGAGAGGTAGTGGAGTCCTCAGTCATTGCAGTGGGAGATGGTAAAGTAGGGCTGCCGAGCTCCAGGATGAGGAAAAGGACTACCCAGCACCTCCACCAAATGTAACAGGGGTGTTCGTCTCAGCAATGTGGGCACGGCATCTGGAAAAGGGCCACTAACGGAAGGCAACCAAGCGCGAAAAACCATACAGAGCGAGACACGCACGAACGTGAACTTCTTCCTCCGTGCTGGCACAGAAATGGCGCCGAAGTGCTCCTTTACAATGCTAACAATTTTCTGACAACATAATCAAACAATTGGTGAAAAATAACGTTAGGCGGATAACCAAAACAGGATACTAAAATCAGTTCATGGACTAAACACACAATCCGTAATTAGGCAATCAGGGTTGTAAGTACCTCTTTAAATTGAATGAAACCAGTGATGCTTGTGAACCAGTGATGCTTGATTCTCTACAAGTTCTTCGGAAATATGATGGTACACACGTTACTGTGTTGCAATGGGGCACCGAAACGTTTTGTTGGGCATTACGGCGATGAGAAATGAAGGGTGCTGGTTGAATCCATCGGGATTGAAGATTAGAGTTATGTTAGAAAATCTTATGGAACAGAAAAATGCAGGCGTACTTTCGGTGGGGAGCTAGTAGGATGAGGCTTAAAGATGTTTTCATTTGGGTGACACTAGCTGAACGATGATAGCCAATATAAAACGAGCTGCACGATTCTGCCGTTTCAAACATGAGTGCTAGTGTGACATATCCAGTGTCCCATACCGATAAAACATGTTCCATTTGTGGTCGCGAATAGGTGGTGCATAATAACGATTTTAATCATGATGGAGCAAGAAAAGTTTCTTCGAAGGTAACCCAGGGTTTTGTTTGCTTTGGATGGTATTTGTTCTGCGTGTAATTTCCACCACAGAGTTTTATAAAGTGTTCGTGCATAAGTAATTTATTGATAATGATAGAGTAAAATAGAGTTGCCTTTTCTTGCCTCGCCACACTTATATAAAATTAATTAGGCATTTTATTTTCGTTGCATGAATCAAACTGTGTCTCGTCTTAATTAAAAAATAAGCTTTTTTTCCCAATGTTTGCTCCCTCCTCACATAGTTGCGCTTCAATCACTGCTCCCATAACCAGCCTTGCTGATGTCGGTGACAATTTGCTCTGAACCACTTTTCGCCCGAAGCTTCGCGACCTATTTGGATCGACCTTGGGCTTTACTCGAGCACAGGGCGGATCGCTATCGACTGCGCTAACACTACGTTGATAAGAAACCACCTTCGGAACTGATCATATTGAAATGCCGGCCTCGCCATTGTTCGAGGCAAAGGACGCCAAAAGCATTGTTATGCTTCTAAGTGACAACAGCCTTGTACAGATGGCATTTGTACACTCACTTGAGATAACATGTTTCGATCACTGCGCACGTGTGGATGCACACTCTTTCTCTCCTCTATTTTCTTCTCTCTAACTCCACTTCACCCCTGCCCAGCTCAAGGTAGTGTACAAAATATTCTGTCGTTTTGACCTCCCACTGTCCTTCTGCTTTCTACGTATGGTCTCTATCTCTATTTTATGCTTCGCTGTGTGTACGGCTTATAATAAAGGCCTAGTGAAGCTCCTGTCGTAAAAGTTCCGGAGGCGTCAAAGCAACGACGAGGCAACGTCATCTCAAGGTGCCACCCGACAAGGCGCGCTTATATTCCGATGTTTTCGGCGCGTGCGGACAAGCGTCGCTTGCGGCCAGGCACGCTACGCCGCTTGCGCTGCGCCAGCCCAAATGCCATCCCCTCAGTGTCGCAGACAACGCAACCGGATGCGGCCAACTCGCTCCGACGTGCCCGACGTCGAGGTGGCTCTTGCTCCATACCCGCGTTTGTCGCGCCGACTGCGCCAACACGCAGTGCATCGCGCGAAGAAAAAAAAAAACAGCACCGCGCAGCTTAGCCGACGATGTAGACAGCCGTTCAAACCGGCACGCGTGCTGGAGGTCGTTCTGCGCATGCTCCGAATCCAGCGTGACGTAGCGTGTGTGTGCGCGCGCGGGCACGCTACGTCGGGCTATATACACGCCTTTAGGCGCTGTGGGGGCTCAATGTTTGCCTAAATCACTGGTAAGTACGCAACACGGCACATCGAACCAGAGTGTACTAAAAGAGGTAAGCCAGGATCGTGAGGTCATGATCCTAGCATGAGGACGGATTATGAGGCCATGAAGCACCTTCTTGAGCGTGCGAAGTATTTCTTTGAGGTCGCAGGTTGCATATTGCGATCCAATTCAGGGCTTTCAAAATGCGTCTGGAGATAAGCTGATTTTGAGCTTTTCATAGTCCTAGCTCTAGAAACCTGCGGCAGCTGCATATTCAAACAACCTTACTCTTTAGCTCTTAGGCGTTGTCGCAGTAAGATTATCGTAAGTAAATTTAACTTTGGCGCACTCTGCTACTACCATATGGCCTGGCTTATAACACGGCTTCATCAGCAATCAGTGTGCTATAGCTTATTTAAACTTCCTTATAAGAAGAAAAAAGTACAAGGTGGCTCAGTGGTTGCTTGTAGTCATGAAACGCATTTATTGCGACTGTAGATAGTGTTCTGTAGAGTTAACCTAATGCCTTGCAGTGTTAGGCACCTCTTTCTCCCCGCCGGCGGCAAGCGATATCCTTCACTTTAGTTTATTGATTCTTCGATTACATTTTATTTTATATTTCTTACCCTAATCAATTTAAGAAGGGTAGAATAATATCTTCAGATCTGATCGGTCTCTCTCTCTCTCTCTCTCTCTTTGTGCGGCGGCATCGTTCAAAGAAAATGAAGAAAATAAAAATAAAGGCTTATACGTTCCGCGTCTCTTCCTCAAACTGCACCTGCTTCCGCTCCTTCAGCTGCTAAGAATCGCTCAGCGGAGCCATCCTATTCTCCTCCTCCGCCGAGCTGGAGTGGATTTGGGGGCACAGCTGTTCCACTTCATGCACCCATGGACAGACGAACAGCGCACGTCAACTCTATTTCCAAGTGCATAAGTACTTCGTCAGTAAAAATGCGTATTGCGAACTACTTTCGTTGGCCTGCCACTTACAAGGTGTCACATAAATCAACCATTAAACAGAGTATAGAAGCGTCATACCTTCGTCGAAGCATAATCCTTCCAACAACCCTAAGGTCTCAGCGGTGAAGCACACGCACATAAATAAAGAAAGAAGTACTGCAGGAGAATACATAAGTAGAGGGAAACAAGATTGGAAATAAAAAAGTGAGAAATAAATTAATAAAAAAGCCCAAATAAGGAAAATAGAAGTTTACACACAACAAAACGCAAGGTAAATATAAAATAACAAACGTAGGAGAAAGGCAGTTTAATATTGTGTGAAACTATGAAACAACAACGGAAAGCTCAGAAACAATGACAGCTAGATATGGAAGGTATCGAGATTATGAAAATAAGTGTTTTACAGAATCAGTATTTTGTCTACGGTTGAGTGTTGGTGATGACACGCAGAAACGTGGAAAGGTCTATGCTCCCTGGTGACCTTATGGGGAATACAAAACATGATACAAGTGAGGAGTTCGGAGTAGGGGAGGATACCGTGAACGAGCTTGAGAAGAAAGAAGAGGTCATAACCAACAACAACAACCACCTACGCTCCGGCAGGAGGAGAGCAAGGGCCCAGTACATGGAGAAAACATTCAGGTGCCATACGATGGCCCGTTTTACGGACGCCGCCATGTATGGGTCGAAGTAAAGGGGCGCAGTGGCAGTGGTATGCGACCGCCGAGGCCACGTTACCTCCGCTGCATCGACGCGCCCCTGCACGATCATGGAAGCCGAAGGGCCAGCCATCGCTTAGCCATCCGCGAAGGCCAACACGCAAACAAACCGCTGACGATCCTCATGGATTCCCAGCAGGCCTGCCGCAATTTCCTACAGGGAAGAATCGGAAGACCTGCTGCACAAGCCCAACCCAAATACTCAAGGAGGACTCTGAGGACATCACCACCCAAACCATCGTCTAGATACCGGGCCACACTGGCATCACGGGTAACCTGCAGGCCGTCAGAGCAGCTCGAAGATTCGTACATAACCGAGCACTCCCCACGCTGGCTGCAAAAGACCCGGACCCTGCAGAGCTCGAGTATTCAACCGTCGTGAACTACCACAGAGGGAGTCGCTTGCGATATCCACGACCCCATCGAAATCTAAAGACAGAGGATGCCGCTGCCTGGCGTAGATTCCAGACAGGCACTTACACGAAGCTACACATATTACATCGCATACACCCTACAGCGTACATGGACGAATGCCCGTGGTGCGGGGCCACACCAACCCTATATATACCCCATTACGTGGGAGTGGACGCTAGAACACCACGACACGAACACCACGAGGGAGCAGCGGGAGGCACCGCTGTCCTGCTCGGCCCTCTACGACCAGTTCAAGCTGATCCAGAGAGCTGAGATGATGGCAAGAGCCAGTGGAGCCCTGGACTAGGGGCTTTCACCATTAGCGATTATTCTGATTGCTCTTTTAATAAAGTTTATCTATCCTATCCTATCAACAAGAACAAGAACAACAACAACAACAATAATAATAATAATAATAATAATAATAATAATAATAATAATAATAATAATAATAATAAAAGCTGTTTAATCAAAGGTGCTTATTAATTAAGGTGCCCAGGAACAACCTCGAGCGCCTTGGTGCTGCCGCAATCGGGAACACAACGCACAGGAAAAGCAATGCTACTCACACACACGTACATACGCGCACACAGGTAAAAAAGAAGGATAATTGCGCGAATACAGATTTTAAGGGAGCATAAAATGAGTACGCGAAGAGAATACAAAGCAAAAGTTAAGAAACCGCAAGAAGGATAACAAAATGACGGAGCACAACAGATATGAAAGTTTTTTTTTTTCAATTATTCAAATTCATCTGCAACTTCTTTCAGGAAAATATTAAAATTAGGCATGAAGATATCCAGGCATTCTGAATGGGCATTATGTGACGCCTGCACTCTTGATAGAGGGTCATAAAAATCTGAAGGCTGAAAGGCGTGCTGTTCTTTTTTTTTTGTGCCTTTCTGCGGAATGCAGAAGCGCACATTAGAAAGCAAGTGCGAGCAGCAGATTTTCCCATGTATTAATTTGTGAAGAAAAATGACATCCGATTTATTGCGTCTACAGGTGAGGGTAGGTAATGTGAGTGTCTGTGTTAGCTCTGTGGAGATGGAAGGCTTTTGACGGAATCGATGTTAAAATATAGGTGTGAACGTTTTTTTTTTTTTTTCACATTTTCGAGAAGTTCACAATTTTATCTACAATTTCCGCCCCAAACCACGGAGGCGTCCTCAAGAACTGGGAGACATATACTCTTATATAAAGTTACAACTGGCCCAGGTTGTTTGAAGTCTCTTGTCATCCGACATACGGTGCCCAGAGTTCGAAGTGCACGATGCCTCGTCTGCTGAGCATGGGTCGAGAAACTCAGAGAGCTATCCAAGTACACTCCAAGGTCCTTCGTTCCTGGAGCTTTTGGCAGAAGAACATCTTTAACGCTATAAGGAAATAAAGTCCTGTTACTCTTCTGCGTGAAGCTTACACCTTTCGTTTTTTATGCATTTATGACCGGCTTGTTTTCAGCGCACCATGACGCAAAATTTGCAATGTCCTTCTGAAGACCGGCGCAATCAACATTTTTTAGCGCTTTGAAAAGTTTCGCGCCATCAGCATATACCAAACTAAAGGGTTTTGAATGACTGTCAAAATGTCGTTAACAAACAGCGAGAAAGGAAGAGGGCCCAGGACAGACCCTTGAAGAACTCCACTTGTAACCGCATAAAGTTCTGAAGACTGACAATTTACGTTAACGTAGCAGTACCGGTCACGTAGCTAGCTTCTTGTCAGCGCTGTGAGAGAGTGGTGCAGATCAAGTTGTGTCAGCTTTTGAAGGAGTATTTTGTGGCATACGACATCAAATGTCTTAGCCTTACTGAGGTCAAAATAAATGAATCCCGCTTATACAATGCTTGAGAGGCCTGCATCATGAAGCTAAAGAGGTTGGTAGTTGTGGAGCGTCCCGATATGAATCCATGCTGCTGAGGAATGATAGTATATTTAATAGAGGATGAAACTATTGAGCGCAGAGTTGACTCTGATAACAACAACAACAACAACAACAACAACAATAATAATAATAATAATAAAACTAAATATAACGGCAACGATGATAATGCTCGTGCTTTTCTAAACCTTACGTTCTTATAGCTCTTTTTAGTTAACAATCCAACCCTATCATTTTTATAATGAGCCGTACCTTTCAACAGTAAATGAAAAGGTCCCTAACCAGATTAGAGTAAAATTGTGCGCATCACTACTGAAACACCTTTACAGCGTTTTTTCGGAGCATAAGTGCAATTTATGAGAGGACCAATGTACTAAAACTTTTTTTTTCTCAAAGTCTACTGGGCGAACATCCCTTAACCGATGACGTTATTTTACGATCTTAAGGTTTTTCAGTCTATTTCGTGTCCCTTTAAAGAAGGATCAAAGACTACAGAAAGGCTACATTCTTCTTTGGTTCATTTTCGAATGCAATACCGTTATATTCAAGAGCCAGGAGCTAACCAGCATCAATTAATAGTCAAAACGATGTGCGACAGCAATAGATTCTTTTTACGTCTTCTGACCTGTCCAAACACCTGGTCTAAATAAATGTTGTCTCTCTGCAGCTGCGAGCACTTCACCAAACAGCCTAGCGGGATGTAATGTTTACGTTTCAGTGTCTTATATATACACGAGCAAGTACCTTTCCCTGCCACTAAAGTTCTTAAACAAAGAAGCGAAGACCTTTTGTACGAACATAACTTTGAATGATTACGTTGGAACCTGCTTCAAAGGCAAGACGTAGGACGCACGAGAACAATGTTGCTCTGATGTATCTCGGGCACATTAATGCAATCTCAGGAGGAGGCAATTTTCCCTGAGTGCGAAGTGGCTGTCTCTAGCCGAGGCAAAAAGAAAAGAGTGCAGTGTAGGCGGTTCCTTTCTGCTTGCTTTGCTTTCCAGCTTTTCTTCTTCTACTTCTTCTTTGAGCGGTAACTCCAGAGCATTAAAAAAACTTCTAGGTCCTCAAGCGAACATAATCAGGAATGAAGACGCAGGTTTACTTGGAAAAGTTGAAAGCGGAAACTACGAATAAAGGAGGAGGGGGGGGGGGGTAGAAAAAGATGAGAGGCAGGCATTTAGTTTGCCTTCGGCGCCTCTGGCTCGGGTAAAAATGGAAATGAAAGTGTGTCTGGAGCCAAAGTGAGCTGTAAAAGAGAAAAAAGAAAGAAGTAAAAGGGATAGCAAGAGGCCCTCCGCACGATGCAAGAAAGGCGGACGCCTAAGTCGGCAGAGGAGCTGGTTGCAGAAATAGCAGGTGTCTGTGCGCGCGTGGGACCACCTATGGTGCGCGCGGCTGGGGTGCCCGCCGAGATTTATTATGCATGTTACCCCAGGAGCCTGTTTCCATTAAGAAATCCCGCGAGGCAGAATGAATCTTGATTCGGTGCCGGTGCCGCTAACTCGCTCGCCACGCGCGGATTTTCGACGCTTAGCGCCCCCCCCCCCCTCCCTGCCCTCCCCCCCTCCCGGGCCCTTTTTTGCCCCGCGCTGTTTCATGATCTGGGGCGATGTGCGACGGCTTTGTTGCATCTCGTCGGCAGCAGAGGTGTGTCTGTGTGCCGAGCTAAGTTAGCTCCTCATGTACTTCGTAGCGATCGCTCATTTGCCCCGTCCGTGCCGCCCTTTCGACTTCCCCCCTTGTACTTCTCCTGGCTGCGCTCGCACCTTCCTAAAAGCAACAGCACGCGAGATGTGCGCGCTGATGCACGTGTAGTGCCTAATAATAAGTGCGCCAGGTAAGACACTGTTACCCGTCGCTGTTCTTGGCGTGTCTAGGTTATAGGCTGACTTTATCTCATTATGCGCTGATGCATTTGCGACGCGGCAATCAGGGTACCCCGTTCCGAGTTGCATCCTTGGTTATGCCGGTATTTGCGCAGGTGTTGCATAGTGTGCGGATAAGCCAGATGTCACTCATTATTCAATTGTTTATATTTAATGACGTGAACGTCACGTGGGCACCAACAGATGGTGCCGGCTACTCCATTTCTCATGGATGACACGGAAACGCGCCACGCAAGACCACAAAGGCAAAAAAGAAAAAGAAACATTATGCAGTGACGCATTATAAAAGGATTCACAATAAGTGTCACGGACACTACATATACAGTACGGATACACGAATTTTCAGAAGAGAGAAAAGTGCATCATAAAATGACGCCATATAAATGTTGCAAACAATGGAAGTAATACAGATGTACAGAATGACACATGAGAGAAAACTGAACAGGGTACACATATTGCACATACGTACCGTGCTGTTTTCACCCAGCAGAATTAACATGAATTTCTTCACCTATTAGTTCTCCGCAATGTCTATGACCTCCCAAAACTCTTTAAGAGCAGAAAGCGCACATTTTGTTGGGTATTTGTTAGTCACGCTCCTAGCAGCTTCTTTAGGTTCATTGGCCTTTGACCAAACCTCATGAGTTTTGAGACCGGCCGGTTTCTCGCATCAGTGTTTGTGGTATACCAAAACTAGAAGTTATACATCTATATCTGCACTGCCTCATTCGCAGAGAGAGAGAGAGAGAGAGGGAGAGAGTTTTCAGCACGACCAATCCAATGTAGGAACTTTTAACGTGATAACGTTAAGAGCCCATGTCGCAGGAAATCCGGCATCGGTGTCGGCGTCGGCGTCGGCGCCTACGGTGTTGTCCGTACAAGAAAATCATCCCGAACCACGCATCGCATTCCACGCAGGCCATTCGCGTGGATAATAGGCATTACTGAACTAACTGAATTTCTCAAAGTTAAATGCGTCAGAAAATTTGTAAAGTATGACTCATACACAACCTACAACATGATAGCGGCGGATCGTAATTTGAATATAAGAGAAAACATAATTCTATTACATGGAAACTCAAACACAAACCCCTTTTCCAGCTGCCGTTTCATGTCTGTCTTAGTAAGTAAAAAAAGAAGAAAGAAAGAACCAGGAAGCTCGCCTTCGTACATAGCGTTCGCGGCGAGCGTTTTCGGGAAAACATTACAGTTACATGAACTGCAGTTGCCGGTAAGCGTGAGAAGCAGTCAGGGACCTTTGAATGCTATCGCGCTCCAACTCTTAAAGACGAAGCTTAACCCTTTACTGCACAATTTTTTGCTTCCTCATAATATTATTCATAGAGTTGTAGGGAAGCATAAAAGTACCTGTACTCCCATGGAAACTTACTTTAGCGAATGTCTGTGGTTTCAATTTGCAGAAATAGGGTATGTTGCATATTTGCAACAATGTGCAAATAAAGAATAAGTTGAAAGCAAAAGATAAATTTAGTGCGATTCATACGCAGATGCTTATTTGCACGAGACAATCATTGGTGCACCTATGATTCAGTGTGGAACAAAGAGAAGCACTTGTAAATGCTTGTGCAGCACAGGTGGTTCCCACACTTCGTGCAGTGCGTCATGCAGATTCCCGTGCAGCCAGGAAACAATGCAGTGCTTTCGGGTTATTGTCAAAATGTAGAACGTCGAAGCACAGACGTAAAGCTGTGCCCGTGACGACGTGACACGGCAACGTGCGGAGGCACAGCGTACTTTTGAAAAGAAAAAAGGAAATTCGACCAGAGAACATCTTGTCCACATATTGAATCGAAACGGACTTACACTCGTGGCTGGCGTGACTAATTGAATAGTCACTGCCTTCACTATCAGGAGGAATTGCTGGGCCATACCAGCGTTTTGGAGCCATTTCACTTTTCCGAAGAAAATAAACCATGTACACGTTGTTGCATTTGTGCAACATAGCAACGTTCTGTCGCCAGGAACAAACTATTCCGAAATGACAATGTTTTTTTTAACCTACAGAGTCAAAAGGATATGGAGCATAGCGTAAGAATTTTTTTTTGCGCTTTGTCTTATGGAGAAATACATTTACAATTTGTAAAACTTACCTATATCACTGCTCGCGGGCGCGCGCAGCCTCCGCCACGTTTGTTTTGGTAAAAGATGCGAAGGATAAGCACAGATTGCAGCACTTGGTAGCGCGTTAAACAGACCAATATTGCGGATATGCAACAACGTGTACAGGCAGCTCCAAACTGACTTTGCTTCGGTTTTTAACGCCGTTCATCAGAATGTTGTGTAAATGCAACAAGGTGCAGTAAAGGGTTAAGCGTCCTCCAAATTTTTACTGTACGCGGTATCCGCTCTCAGATGGTGAACAAATGCTTCGAGATGGATTTGTGTTTTACGTAACAGCTGGGATGGAAAACTGTGTAAACGTGCTGACAAAGACCCTGTGATGTACCTTGTGACTCAATGGTGTCACGGTGGAACACCTACCTTGAGATAGAAAATCATTGTCAGGGATAATACGAGTAATACAGGTACGAACGCAAGGAAAGAGCATATTATACAGAAAATTTGTTAGCACCATTATTATACAAATTGTACCACGCTAGCGCAGCACAAGGCAGAGATGGTTAAACTGACGCGGGAGGAAGAAGACACCGTACATGCGTTGTTCTGCGCTGATGTGCTCTAGGGAAATTTCAATACCTTCACACGTGCACAGTTAAAATGCATACTAACTTGCATAAGATCGGGAAGACTGTCTCGTTGGATGTTCATGTAACACTGGGCAAACAAAGCTTCACTTTGGAAATTTGCGCTAGTCCTGCGATAGTCTATTCATTCAGTCCAGTTGTCTAGTTCTCATTTAGTCCAGTTGCACTAGTCCACTCGGCTAATCAAGAAGCAAGGAAAGTGCCGGGTGAGGGTTAACTAATCGCTTACAATGCTGCTTAATTTTCACGGTATTTTGAAGGTAGCAGAGGAATTTTATACGAAAATTTACAGTATCCTGAGCAGCCACCTAACTGCGATTGGTCGTAATGACGATCAGGAAAGAAAAGCTCCACGTAAACTAGCGATAAGGTTAGAAGAGCTTTGCAAAATATGGCTAGGGAAAAAAGTAGAAGAAGATTATTAGATTAGTAGAGAAAAGAGATTGAGGAGACGTCATACTCGGCAAGCATGCGCACTTTCTTCACCATGGCTAAAGATTTCAGGCGTACCAGAGCCTTAGAAAAATGCCAACATCATGCTAATCCATAAGAAGGATTACGCTAAAGAACTGAATATTTATGGACCCATTACTTTCAGCATTGTACAAAATATTTTCCAATGTAATTTCCAATTTTTCCAGGGCAACACTTGACTTCCGACAACCCAGAGAACAGTCTGTCTTCAGGAGAGGGTATTTACGATGGGCACATCCTTGTTATCAATCACGCAATTGGTAATTCTACGGAGAACAGTTGACTACCATATATAAAACCTTTTCGTGCAGCAGTTTTCTGTTGCGCTAAAATTAAATAGCGCACGAATATTAAACTATTACCGCTTCTGCCCTGCAACTGCGCTATCAGCTGTCGCAAATGTAGTGTTCGATAACGCACCGTGCTCCATTCATGCTGCAAAATGTGGGACAACGGTAGAAGGAACAAATGTCGAGTAGTTAGATGCACAAATACTGAGTGTCATATTAAAAAATGGAAGCGACCTGTTTGACCAAGTCCACGGACCCCTGCTATATTAAGACTGCCTGCCTTGCCGGCCCTTCGCGATGCACGACTTTCCTCTAGGATAAAAAAATCACTCTTCCACCAGCGTTGTATCGCTTAGCTACGAAGAAATAAGTTCAACGCCGGAACGTCGGCAAGAGGGTGTTCCGCTCGTTACTTCGTGACAAAGGTAGCAGCGCCGCTTCGTGACGTAGTAAGTTTCTCGCTCGTTGTGTACACGCATCCACCCCTACTCGCGCGCAAAATTACACCCACTCTATCGCCAATGTATCGACACGCGTACTTGCTTATCAGGCGACCACGTTTCACCGCCTAACAAATGTTATCGCACAGCGCAGGACGCGCCTGCATGTATCGGAAGTTTCTGGAATGTTATCGATGGCTTCCACCCGCTGTCTGTCGCCGAACATTGTGTCATCTGATTGTATGTATGCGCGACACGCGAATAGTGTAGGACTTTGTGGAAGACACACGGGTCCCAGCTATTACTCTGGAACATTCGACGACTGATGTATAAAAGCCGACTCGTTTGACCCGCTGATAAAATTTCCGACGATCGCCGACTGTGTTCGCCGCTATAGTTGTGCTTTAAGTGTAACGTCCTTTTGAGGGCACAAGTTCGCCCAATAAGGATTTAGTTTCTACATTGACAGTTTTGCTACTGTGTTCGTCACAGTCACTACAACGTGACAATATGAAAAATAAATCAGTGGGCGCACGCTTGAATCAACGCGTACAGGTATGAGTGACGGCGACTACACCGATAACACACGCATGCTAGAAGCTGAAAGGTCCATGAAGGTCCACAGAGTAAGAGGGTGACAAGCGATATTACGTCCTTCCTGCAAGCTATGGTAGATGTTAGGTAGGTGTTCTGTACTACAATGTACAGAAAATCTGCTTTCCAAGCCCGTTTGCGCAGCTAGAACAGGTCTACCGTAACTGAGCACATCTGCGAGTGCTTTGGCAGAAAAATGAAGGAGCAAATAGTGACCGCACCGAGAAACCTTAGTGAGTCCGAAACAGGATAACCCGCTGGTTCAAAGTGTTAGCCAAATAATAAACAGAGAGCAAAACACACTGATCTTGATTTTATTCGTACACGGAAAATTTCGACAGCCTAGAAAACATGTCTAGCCCAGCGATTAGCACAAGCACCGTATATGCTTCTCGCGCCGCTTGGACAAGGCCTAGCGAGCTGTGAAAGCGCTTAGATGCATTTTTTTTAAAACTATGGGCAAACATTTGTGTCGTCCACACAGTCACCGGCTACGATATCGTCCTAAACAGACATTTTCTGATACGTACCGGGGCGTCGTGTAGATCTATTGTAAACACGCAGTCAAAGGAGGCAGCTGAGGCAAGCAATGGAGGCGTCACTACGCGATCGAACATGGCGGCGCCCTCGGGATTGCTGTGAAAATGGTCTGTGGCGCTCATAGATTACAAAAAAGCGGTTGATTCAGTAGCGGTACTAGCGCATATAGAGACAATGCGTGCAAGCATCGAGTCAAGGAGCACAAAAGCATACGTGAATATCTTAGCAAAAATTGATAAAGATTCCGCAGCTATCCTAATTCTTCACAAAAGAAAAACTTTTCAACAAAGGGGTCAGTAGGGGCGACAATATCTCCAATGCTGTTCACTGCTTGCTTATAAGTACTGAAATTGTTAGACTGGGAAGGATTAGGAGTGAGGATCAACGGAGAATATCTCAGCAACCTACAGCTTGCAGATGATATTGGCCAGTTCAGCAGCGATGGAAGTGACTTGCAAGAAATGATCAAAGACCTTAACCGCCAGAGTGTTAGAGTAGGACTGGGGAATAATGTACAGAGGACAATAGACTGGAAAGGGAACAAAAATTTGATATTGGCAGTCTGCCCTAAAATGTGTGCGAGATTACATTTTTCTAGACCAACTAGACATAGCGGACCCTGATCCCGAGAATGAAAGTTACAGAAGAACAAAAATTGGTTGAAGCGCAAACAGCTGGCGTTACAGTCATGACCGGAAGCTTACCGCTAGCCTTGAACAGAAAAACCCATACAATAATTCCATTATATTGGTGCTAACATGTGGGGCAGAAACTTGGAAGTTAACAAAGAGTCTTGAAAAGAATTTAAGAAATGCACAACGAGCAATGCAACTAAGAATTGTAGATGCAATGGGGAGAGACAAGAAGATAAGAGCTCTAAACATTGATATCCGACATTCTAGTTGACAATAAGAGCAAGAAATAGAGCTGAGCAGACCATGCAATGTGTAGGGTAGATAGCCGGTGGACCATTAGAGTTACAGAATGGGTGTCAGTGGAAGGAAAACGCAGGTAAGTACGGCTGAGAATCACCTGGTTCAATGAAATTAGGAAATTTGCACGTGTAAGATGGATTGCGCTGGCGCAGAACAGGGGTGATGGATATGTATGGGAGAGGCCTAGGTCCTGCAGTGGACATAAAAATAGGCTGGTTAAAATGACGACGATGATGATGATGATTGTGATGATGATGATGGTGATTGCTACTTAAGCCTTGCTCTTCAACATGCTCCTCGGTGGCAATGTACGTGTATTCCATGCGTGCGCGCAATGCCCGGAGGTTTTCTTCACTTTTGCAGCTTTCTATGTTAGAAATGCAGATGTACTCTCTTTCTAGCCTTTCTCCAACACTCTCCAAGCACTCTCCAAGCATCGAAAACTTGGAAACATTGGATAACTCGCCTCACATCACTGAATCCATATTTATATTATTCGATACACGATATATGGTTAAAAAAACTCTATAAGCAATATTGTAGCTCATATTGAGCACAAATTCCTCGCGGCGCTGTATTATGTTCACAACCCTAAGTTGAACTGATTTCTGAATACTGAGGGAAATGCGAGGCCTGTGCGCTCGGCCATAGGAGCCACGGGTTCAAGACTTGCCGAAGAAGTTGCACTTACGCACTAAGCCATCTCATAAGCCAGTACGCCGCGAAGAGCCACGAAAAAACGTCTGGAAGACGTCGTCGTACTATACATTGTTTTTTTTTTTCAACCAACGTTGAGCGGCAGAGCGCCGTGTTTCATCCGTCCGTGTTTATTCAAGGAGGGCGACAGAAGAAAACGGGCAGCTCGCGGAGTCTCGCAGAACCAAGGAAAGACGGCAGTGGTGTCGTTCGTCCACAGTGAACCGGGGGCAGGCGAGGGGGGAGCGCTAATTGGAAACTTTGTATGCCGCGCTTCCTTAGTTGTAAAGAGAGCGCGGCACACTCTTGCTCATTTGAATATGCTAACGAGCTCAAAGCTCCCGACTGCGCTGCTCTTCCTTCTCCTCCCGTCTCGTCCTCGTCCATTCTTGAGCGGGCCTCAGCTGCGCGCCGAGGAAGGTGCGCGTTGGAGGTCTCGTCTCCTCTGCACCGGCAAATTACGCGCGCGTTTTGCTGCACGCGCGATCTCCGTCCCGTTCTCGTAGGAACCCACCCAACCGTGGCGGCGGGTTCATATGCGGGAACTTTGAACTCTGCCCAGATCGTCCACCCGAGCTTGAAATAGAAGCTCTTACTTTTTCTTTTCTATGCTGCTGTTGACTCTCTTTCCTTGCGGGTAAAAGCGCGGCTGTCAGAGGATGTTTTTTCTTCGTTGCTCCTAGCCGCCGTGGCGCAGTGGAAGCGTTTCTGCCAAGCTCCAAGTAAAGCAATATCATCAGAACGCTATGAAATATAAAAATTGAATCGGTTCCTTTAGGTGAATTTTTATAATAAAAGAGCATTCACTGAGATCATTGTCAAGTCAAGTCAAGTCAAGTCAAGTTTGTCGATGATTGTCGAGTTTATCGATGAGGTTGTCGAAGGTTGTCGACACTGAGATCCTTCTCGATGGCTCTGTATTTGCCTGAAACAATGTGTTTGTTGGAGCGATTGAAATAGAAGCGTTAACGAAGTCTATCCAACGTCCGTGCGGTGGAGTGGTTTCGAAACGTACTATCGCGCTCAGTATCAGCTGCAACACGGGATACACCCGTCAGTGATTCAAATAATTAAAAGGACAAGTGCCGTTTTCTTTTTTTCTTTCTTTATTTTGTAAATGGAGCGCTACCAGTAATCTGGGCAACTTATTGTGTAGGTGCTGCCATGTTACCATACGGGCACTGTAAGACAGCGTGGCAGCGCCTGCACAAAAAAAAAATACAGGAATAAAAGTAAACGAACTTTCGTATTGCAACTCACATTCAGCGCGTACATCTTGCCAGCTGCTGAGCTCAGTCACGGGAACCGCGTTGACTAACCGGGCCATGTGTTCCGAGCATTGATCTGTTCGTAAATTGGTAATGTCACTCAACAGTCGTGTGCTTGAAGCATGCACCATCGAGACGAGAGATCGTACGAGGAGCATACATAAAATTTACATGGCAAGGCGCCCTTTTACACCGGAACCAAACTTCCCTCTAGGAATTGTAGTTGGTTCATATTTCGCCTGTGCCTAAAGACACTGAAGACACTCTAACTATCATCATCATCATCATCATCTTGTTCGTCGTCGTCCTCATCATCATCATCACCTTGCTTATTAATGGCAGCACTGTATGTATGTATGTATGTATGTATGTATGTATGTATGTATGTATGTATGTATGTATGTATGTATGTATGTATGTATGTATGTATGTATGTATGTATTCACCATGAGGAAAATACGTCTCTTCCGTATCTGTGAATACCTCCCTAATGCATCACCCTGCTAATGTCGCTAAATTCCTAAGTACCGTGCCTCTGCCTTTCACCGTAGCTTATTGGCTGTATCGTAGCGCTGCTCAGCTTGAGATTGTGGGTTCGGTACTAGCCGCGGCGGCCACATTTCGATGGTGGCAAAATGCAAAAAAGCGCTCACGTACTATAGTGCCTGGCAATCTTTAGAAACAAAGCATGCTTCACTGACAGACGTTTAGAAGTGGAATGCCTTTCACGCTTCATAGTTTGCTCAAGGCGACTAAATAAGCGTCACCTGATACTAACGGACAAGCAGTTATGTCCCGTATCATCGGCTTCTCAAACGCCCAGAGTTTACAGGCGAGACGAATACCAGCGTGGACTAGGACCGGACCTGGCGCCGATGGTCACGCGTAAGCAATGACAGCTCCCTTTAAGACGACAACGCCGCCCTCCGACTACCGCGAAGGCCACTCTCCCGATCCTGACAGATTGACCGTCCCGAAGAGGCCACTAATGGATGAAAAGGGCCATTGTCGAGGACTCCCATGGGAACGGCGTCGACATCAGGTTCAGTTTCTCACGTGGTTGCCTCATATTGTGCGACGTTGCAGACCAGGGAGTCCGGCAAAAAGATAGGACGTTTGGGGGCGGGATGTTGTGAACTGTCTGGCGTTTGTGATTCACCAGTGAATTCCCTCAACGAGTGCAAGAGGGAAATAAACGGAATAAGAAAATGAATTCGGACTGCTGTGGATGGAGGCTCTGACATGCAAAGACGTAAGCGTGTAGTGTGCTCCGAGAGATGGAGCCGTTTTTATTTAAACTTGGTCATGTACATTTGCATATAAACCTTTTCAAAACCCTTGACTCGGTGAATGGTCTCGAGTTCAGTCGGTGTAAAGTTGCCCGCAGAGAAAGGCATTGGATATCGTAGCGAGGGCAGGTGCACAATAGGTGCTTGATGGTTTCCTCGCACCCACAGGAGTCGCACAACAGGCTCTCGGCCATTCCCAAATGATAGGAGTATGCGTTCGTGAACGCCACTCCCAGCCACAAGCGGAACAACAAGGTTGTTCCGCCGCGGGAAAGGCTAGATGGCAGTTGTAGCTGTAGCGTGGGGTCCAGTTTATGTAATCGGCAATTGAAAGCACTTGAACACCAGAGATCGTGTGACTTCTTGCGTGCAAGTAGACGAAGTTCCCTGGCAACGTCCGACCTCGCCAAAGGTGTTGGACGCGTCTGGGTACATTCGTGGGCAGACTGGGCAGCCTTGTCAGCTAGGTTGTTGCCGATGATGCCACAGTGAGCAGGAACCCATTGAAATATAATGTGGTGCCCTCTTTCCAGAGTATGGTGGTGCACTTCCCTAGCACTTCCGAGCAGATATCATCTGCTCGTAAGTTCTGTGATGTAATGCAGACTTGATACTGTGAAGAGATGCCTTAGAATCACAAAATACGACCCACTTCTCTGTTGGCTAGTATTGCACTAGTGTTGGCACTAGTGCAATACTTGAAGCGCACCGGCTTAAGAGACCGTTTATAAAGTCCCTGTGTATAGTGTCCCTCCCACACGCACTCAGTGCTTACTCTATACCTATTTTCCTCTTTCTATTCCCCTTTCCCCCCCCCCCCCCCAGTGTAGATTAGCAAACCGGATGCTCTTTTGGTTGACCTCCCTGCCTTTTCTATCCTTGTTTTCTCTCTTCTCTTCTTCTCAAAACCCTTGAACATCGCTCAGGACCTTTCTTTCTCCCGGCACCTAGCACGGCACTATCCATGGAACCTTCGTGGCCGCACGGATTTCCGACTTCACAACACTACATAGACTTTGGTGCACGCTAAAGAACACCAGGTGGGTCAGAAATTATATGCAGTCCTCCATTGCGGCATGTCTCACAATCCTATAGTAGTTTTGGCACGTAAGAGTCCATAATTTAATCTTTAAGGTGCCATGCATCAGCTTCAGCCTTTTCCACCATCCACTGCATATCCCTTCACTTGAGACCAAATCTGCAACTCTAATAAACAACCGGCTACGCACAGCTTGACTGAGCACATTATGCGGTGGTTGAAACCAAACTTCTAGCTCGTTGTTATTGAGCACATACTGTCCCGACAAAAAACCTGAATGACTCTAGAATAATAAGTGAACTGCGAAATCGCTTTCTAACAATCACTTCATCTACTTTTTTTATACCTAGTTGGACACTCGATACCATAATAGGCCAAACCATAATGGACACTTCGAAAGCCAATGCTAGATTTAGCACATCTGCTTCTTTTTGCTGCCATGGTGCGACTGACTGGAGCATCAATTGTAGGAGGGGAATGTATGAGGTTAGATAGATTTCGGCGTCTCTATCTTTTTCCTTTTCTTTTTGAACTTCCATATAAATTTACCACCGTCATGATGACGGGGGAACCATTTCTGACTGTACGGTATCGGCCAAGGATGGACACCTTCCTAAATTTAAATAAATACCAGCGCGAACACTTACACACTTCTATTATAAAAAAACTATGACTATGAGCGTAAATAATTTTATAGGCTTGTTTTGTCATGCAGTCTGCCTATCCAGAGAAATTAAACTTCTGACGTCGCTACGAGGCCTCCCAACCTTGCAACTAGGAATGACAGTACAAAAAGCACAAGTGATTCAAATAGTGTGTGCGAAGGGGTTGGTTTCACATTAAAATGTGCCACGTGACTTGTCTCCATCGTGCGGCCATCTGCGGAACCCCCTACTCCCCCCCCCCCTCCCCCAATTGGATAAAATTTGCCCCTGTAAAGCTTGCTTTGCCCTAGTCATATCTTGCCCAAGGAGAAGACAACTATTTGGCAATTTAGTCGCTTAAAGGAACCTGCGATAGTGTTCGCTTTTTCGGTTGGTTGCCGTAAAAAACGTGTTGTTTACAATGCAGAACAATACAAAAAAGAAGCGTTTATATACTGCTCCGAATATTCTTCCAGTGAGGCTATTAGCAGCCATAATTTACTTTGTCCGGCCATACGTTAAATAGATGTTTAGTGGACGAAGGCTTGCGTTACTATTACATTCTTTACTGTAGAAATATGGGAAGATAAACTTCGTTATGCATCACTGTTATGTATTTCTTCTTAGACGTAGAAACGCGTAAAGGTAGGCTACGTCAGGGCCGGCTATCCCAAGATCTGAAACTCGTTACTCAAGCAATGACATTTTTTTTTGTTAAATATATGGGGCAGCGTTTGTCTACTTTTGTTGTTATTGTTGTTTTTTGTCTGTGTAATGCACGAGTACACGACTTGGTTTGTGGTATTTTTAAGCATGAAAGGCTTTTAGCTCCCGTTCTGGGCGCTCTTCAAGTGACCTTGAGCCAAAAACCAGAGCCCTTATCCGGGCACTCAAACGAGAACATCCGGTCAAGTTGCGAGAACAAAACGCGATAATCTGGGCAACCAGTCAAGACCGCATTACATACGCTAGTTACTTTCCAAATAAGCTACAAAAATATTGCTTCCGAGTTCTTCCAAACGTTCGTTCACAATATCACTCAAGCTGTAACTTCTAGTACGCTGAACTTTCATTCGTCCTTTCCAATAACGACGTTGAAAAGGCCGACACAGGGCACTGTATGGTTGATTGTCATCTTTTGACGCTGAGACAGAGTTGCCTGTGTTTTTTTCATCGCTAGTTGCCCGTGAGGTCCGCGGTGTGTCCGGCGCGCCACGAACGGCCGTTTGACCGAGACGATAGTTGCAGAGGTTCTGTTTGTGACAGGAAACTATTGCGTCCATATGGACCAGTGCACAGTATGACGTGGTGCGGCGTGATGTGGTGGCTAGTATCAATATTGTCGCTAGTATCATCTCCAACCAATCTGCTTTGCCGGTAGCCATTTCATGTTTACATCTACTCTCGATTACAGGAGAGCCAGAATTCTCTTTTTCCCCGCTTTGTGCACTCGCGGGCACACATAGAGAGTAACAAGAACAGACGAAAAAAGAAAGAAACATGGCTTTTACAGATAGAGCAACCCGTTTCTATGATAACATCTTCGACGTTTTTATTTTATTTGATTTTCTCCAGTTTCGGATGAACACTGGTACGTGAGTCTCATTTGAGACAATGTAGAGCATGCGCGATGCACTGATAACGTTTATTTTTTTTTTTTGTTCGCAACAGTATAGAATGTTTGCCGCTACCACTATATATATATATATATATATATATATATATATATATATATATATATATATATATATATATATATATATATGTGTGTGTGTGTGTGTGTGTGTGTGTGTGTTTGTGTGTGTATAAACAACGCCTTGTTTGCAAAGCCATTTCCACCGAATCGATAGAGGCGGCCATTTGAAGTCCATGAGCAGATGAAAACACCTCGTGCGAGAAGAAAGCGACGGAAATTTCACAGAGAAAAGGTAATCACCGAGAGGAGAGGTGGAAGCGGGAGGAGGAGGGTTAGCGAATGCGGTCATTTAAATTCAGCCAACGTGCCCCCGGAGTGGGTCTGCAGAAATAACTTGGAATAATATGCAAATTAACGACGACACGCCTCGGCGTTTTGCCCACGCCATCCCCGCCCCAGTTGGCTTCGACGCCTGGCCAGCGAACCTGCTGCAGGCTGCATGGGGTGCCACTTTCGTCGGCTCTGCCCTCTGAGTCGTGCCCGGTACCCGAGTGGGATTCCGGTCGCGTTCGACACCGCTCCAGTGGGAGCTCAAATGACTCGGGCGAAATAAATTGGGTGTTGCCCCGAGCTTCGACGGTTTAGGGAGATTGTTCCGCCATTTCTCGTTTTCAAACGTAGCTTCGAGATTCTTACTTGTCCCCCCCCCCCCCCCTCCGCGTTTTTTTTTTTCACTTTATCATTTCTACAGGCATAGCAGCTAAATCGTTCTAGTCAAAAAATTTTCTTTGGCGTGTGTCTTAGGCATCATACTGTTTATTAACATCATATTTCGTTCACACAAAAATAGTTAAGAAAGCTCCACATGCACCACCGAGGATTCCATCACGGTTGCGCAACGTGTGAGCGGCCGGGACGTCATTTTATCCGCTGATTTTGTCACCGATATCTCGCTTTCATCGCTGTCCTTGTCGTAGTGGTGTTAACACAGCGACAAATTCGTCGTCGTAGTACCATCCCCGTCGACGTGCCGTTTTCGTCTCCTTATTGTCGTCGTTCTCGGTATCCTCGTCGTTGTATTCGTCAGGTCAAATATCAATGTTTTTAGCGATGGCTAAATGCCTTATTTGAGCGTTCCCCTATATATTCTTATTCCTCGGCTTTCTACCATAATGGATAACAGAATATGATGTCACTATCGGATTTTTCACTGAATGATCAATGGCCCGAAGGCGCTGGTCTTGAGCCCTTGATTGCAGTGGACCTTCCTGGAGCAAGTAGCAACAGTTAGGTTCTATAATAATGGTCTTCCGCCCAGCACAACTAAAAACATTTATTGCATTTAAAATTTAGTTCTAACTCGTCATTAATGAAATAGTTTGGCATGCATTAGGCATAGGTGGAACTTTTTTTAAATCTGAAATGCAAACTACGTGCCGCGTTCATAGTAGTCATCTGCACAAGATACATCAATTAGGTTTATCGGAGCCAACTAGGCCGTGTCGCCAAGCAAACCTCTTCAGTTTTCATTAAATAACCTATCGCCCTCAATCTAAAGAGTCATTGGACACAAGAAGGGACAGCCCAAAGGGTTTTCCTTTCACGCATAATGTTTCGAAAATTCACTTCATGATACCAGCTTTAAACAAACACAGTTGTCGGTACACTTAGCAAGACGCATGTAAGAAAGGTACTGTATTCCACGAATCAATAATAGAAGGACTAACTGAAGTAACGTGCTAGAAGGATAAGCAAGAGAGAAATGAGTGAGGACATTATTCGACGTCAATACAAGCGAAGTACCAAAACGATAAAGCGAGACGTGCACCATCGTAGCACAAAGTGGCCGGTGCATAATTTGTGTCTATCGAGCTGCCTGTGAAAATGAGTCTGCGTCTACCCTGTCCACCCTTGTTGCCACATGTGACCTAGTTTGAGATCGCATGCGCCACGTGTATTGATCAGAAATCCGACGAGATGGCTTTCGGTACTGGCAACTGAAATAGGCGAAATTACCGCTGAGCATGCTATCGAGAAGTATACCGACGTGCGGCGCATTATAGTAGCCAACTTGGAACTATCGTTCAGCGTTGACGCATACATACCCGTTCCTCACCCTAACACACCAGCAATTTAGATGAGAAAGATTTAATCAGGAAACCAAGCAAGAATTATTCACTGTGAATTCTTTTTTGTATTTCTTTCCGTCAGGCTGCCCTAAAAGCGTTCGCATGACTGTTACTTTGTACCGCACAGCGCGCAGAATCTCCAAAGGTCCTTTCTTGAGTTGCGCAACACTACAGACAAGAGCACATGTTCGTCCCACATGTTGGTCACACTTCAAGGGGCGCCGTTAGGGTGATTACACCTTTCCTCTAACGTTTTCCTACCGCTGATCATGATTTTACATGTGAAAAGCGCTAAAATGGGAGCATGACACGACAAAAGTTGTCCCTGGTCTAGCAACAGCAGGTATGTTAAATAATGGGTGCTTGTGGATTGTGACACGCTGACGACGTGGTAGTCAGTACTTGAACGCCGACGATCACGGTCTGGCACTCTTTGAGCGTGGCCGCACTGGTCTTGCTGTGACGCTGCGGTGTTGGCTGCCTTGTAGATATATTCCATATGCCTGCAGTTTCTCTCCGTAATAGTATGCGTGGGAATTTGGTGCCGCTGCCATGAGCTATTGGCTTTCTCGCACTTCGGCGTATCTCGGCAGGCATTGCGACGATAGGGCAGGCTATGTCTGCGCTGAGGTTGTCGTGCTTCGGCTGGTTGTCTGTACATTGTCGCCGACTCGCGACAACACCCAAAGTGCTGGCTCGCGGGAGCGCGCGTGCGGAAAGAAACAACACGAGAAAAAAAAATCTCGACAATTACTCCCCCCCCCCCCCCCGCCCACCCTCCCCTTCGGCACAGCTCCGCTGTTTCACCCAAGACTTATTTACTGGCCCTCCTTGCATAGTCGAGGCCTTCTCGCTGAAGGTACGCCGAGGTAACCCCGTCTGATCCCTCCAAGGAGCAACGTGCTGCATTAACTCGTGTCTCCATTAACGTCAGCCCATGTTTGCGTAGAGTTTCTCGAGGACCGTCCGAAGTCTCCTTCGTGCCCACGCCAGTTCTCGCATTGTTCGAAGAGCCTTAGGCGTGGTAGTCTTTAACGTACTTTTCCCAAAGTGCTCTAGACTAAGCAAAGAAGAAAAAAGGATGGTGATGCGACAAAGAACGAGAACCATGCAGAAGCGAGAAGTGGCAAAAAGGAGTTGCGACACTGTCCTCCACGTAATAGGAGAGAAGCGCCTGATAGTGAAACTGGGGACTTGTCAATAATTCAAGAAAGCTTGAACAGCTAGTGGAGATTGATCTCGCCTGTGCGATAAGTGTGCCTTTTTGTGCCCGTCGTCACGGCCCCTGTTATCCGTCTTTTTCCCAAAGTGCTGCCTTCTTCGCTATAGGGACAGAGAACACTGGAGTGGCAAATAGGATGAAACGTAGGTAGTAGTCAGCAACACCTTGATGCTTAACAAAAGGGGCGGAATCTAATGATGAAGTGTCTGCACTTTGCTAAGTGTTACTACGAAAGCTATGGTGATGCGACACTTTTGCTTCTGATATCGAGCACGTCACGTAAAATCCAACGGGCAGTGTAGTCTCCTCTGGAACGAACTGCTTCCTTTCAACGTTGTTTTCGCTCAGGTAAAGGTAACTTCTGCATTTGTTGAGTGTTATTTCCTTGCTATTGGTCATTCAATTGTCCATGCACCAGCTCTTTCAGCTGCCAACGGATGCTTTTTGAATAGTCTCTTTCTTGATGTCTAGCTTTTTGTTTTCTTATGAAGATGTAAATTTGCTTTCACACCCGCAATGCGATTTTAATGTACTTATTATTATTATTATTATTATTATTATTATTATTATTATTATTATTATTATTATTATTATTATTATTATTTGAATTTTCTCGGGCGCAGGTGAAACGTAATTGGCCGGCAATTCTCGGATGGTTAAGAGGAAGCTTTAGCTCGGGCCCAACTCCGACGCGGCATATTTAAATACATATAAAACACAGAAACCCTTTTCTGACATAACCCTTGGACCGACGTTAATGAAATCTGTTTCATTTGAGAGATAAAAGTAAATTCTAGTGACTCTCGGAAGCGGTATTCCAATTTAGGGCCTGAATTTTGGTAAAGAGATTTCAAAAATTCGATAGTTTGAAATTAATAACTCTGAATCAAGAACAGATATCGCGGTTCTGTTGACTGCATCCGTTAGATCATTAAAAGCGGACAAATTTGATGCGTAATTTTATATCTTACGTGAATTTGTTACGTTGTGTACAAGGGTTCTACAAAAGCTCTATTTCCATATTAATAACTTTTTTTAGATTCATGTGTGGCATATCAAATTTGTCCGCTTTAGATGTATTATGAGATGCAATTCATAGAATAGCAATATCGTTTTTCATTGCTGATTTACAGAGTTCTAAACTTGATAGTTTCGTCTTCTGAAAATTTTCAATTTTTGCCAATTTTTAATAAAACATTGACGCCCTGTATGAAAAATTTGAAACCGACAGTCACAAGATTTTAGCTTTTTCTTTTAAATGCAATAAACCTTGTCAAATTTGGTGATGTGGTTGCCGAGAAAAACGAATTCTCCTTTTACATATATTTAGATAGGAGCGACCGAGCTAGAGCTTCCTCTTAAATCTGCTTTACACTTATTTTGACCACGATAACATTGGCCCAGTAACCTTCACAAGGAATCGCACATGTGAGTGAAAGCCTTGAAAGAGAGCAGCTATGCCTCATTTCAAGGAAGAATAGTATTGTCACTTATTTCTTTATTTTCTTTCTACATAGCATGAAGAAATCGTGTAGCCAAAGTACACCTTGCATCAATTTCTTTCCACATCAACCAATCGATAGCACAATGAATGATGTAGCAGATTTGCGCCATTGGCTCTTGGAATGAAATGGTGATCAAATTAAGGAAGCAGCATTGCAGTGAAACTTCCCATGCACGTTGAGAATCAAGTATCTCAAATGATACAGACTATGCTCCTGAAAGGGAGTGTGCTGAGCACGTTGATAGCGTGGCCTCTGTCTGCAAAAGCCGCACGATTAAAATTCGCGAGTGCGATATGAGATAGCGCGCGCTGCGCTTCTGAATGGTGACGAAGTTTTTTGGAGGTACTACCTCGAATCAATTGCCGGCATCTCGCAAAAATAGATCCACCTGCAGCCAACAATGCTCCACTTCCTCATTACTCGATGTGGCGAAGTAGCGGAGGTTATGTAATTTCATTCGAAACAAGCAAGCGTCACAGCATTAGAAGGCCAGGCGAAGACAAGCCTCACTTGCCATCAAAGCAATGTTTGCTAGGTTGATGACACCAATAACAGCAACAATGATCGCATGACGACAATAACAGCCTACAAAGGCGGGGTGAAGCAAACTCCTAACAACACTTAAATAGTTCAGTATAGTAAAAATGTATTAGAACATTACAGTAAGGAAGACAGGCAAAAATAACATACGCTTGGTTGGCTGTGCCACAGCCCCATTTTAAAGGTTCATGTTCCCACTCACTTTCTTCTGCTTCTTCTTCTTCTCCTCCTCCTTCGTAATTATCATCAACAGTAGCATCATCATCATCACCACCACCCCGGAAACAGCATAACAGCTCAGACATCGCGCACAGTCGATTTACACATCGTTGGGAACATACACTCTTTCTTTTATTGTGCCAAGTGAACATAATGATCATAAACATGTTCTTTATGCTTGTGAAAAACATCCTGAAGAGATGACTATTTGGCCAAATTAGCAGCTATCGCTGTAAATATTAGACATCGAAGTAAGAATAAGCTCTGCAGCCTCGCGCCACTTACAAACTAAAGCATTGCCGTGCGGTTTCACATAGCATGTACTTCGATGCACGACACCACTGCGCCTTTGAGAGTATGGCGCGTCGGGGTTCGAGTAACAGGCGGCGAGAAAAAGCCGGCGAGCCCATGCACGCAGGCATGGACGACGGCGTTTGCATGTTTCATGAGCGCTGAGCCGTTTTGCTTGTCGAAGTGCGGTTAATTGGCGCCTGCTCTTACCCACTCATTTTATGTCTCCCCAAGCGCGTCCCCGGGGTCCCTGGTTGACGATAAGAGAGAGGCCGAGTGTCCTGCGTCCTACGTGTTTCGCCCCGTTGAACGCCAGGCCGCACTTTGCCTTTGCGTCGACGAGCTGCGCCCTGTGCCTTGAGTCGCTCATATTTCATTCCATGATGCTTCCCTGGCGCTTTCTTGAGTTCGAGGTAAGCGGCTTGTGCGTGGCTCCGAGTCGCGTGATCATCGTGTTTATCCCAACGCTGGGTCAATAGGTCCCGCACTGAGCTGCCCAGTCGACGTCAGCACGCCGCCCCTCTGATCCAGCCAAGTGAGGCGTCGCGTTTTAGTCATTGTCATCACTTTTTCTGATAGATTGGGATTATGTTGCGCATTTTTGTCATCTTTTCTACAGTACGAAGTGTCCAACTAGATTTCTTGCTCACTACCCTTCCTGTCTTTGTCGTTCTTTTTTCACTTCAGCTCACTAGAAGAATTAGGTGCACTCCAAAGTACTGTTTTAACGCGCCTTTACTTCAGGACAAGATATCGGATACTAAAGAGCCGTTTCCTACGTGTTGCTAGCTGAAGGCGCAATATAGTAATTAGGCATAAACTACACGCTGATGTGCATCGACCCGACGATAAAAATGTCCGAGATATTACTCTTCCTCTATTTATTTCTGAAATGTCACATTTCCTCTAGGTATAGTAAGTTGTCCTACTGCAGCTTTCCCTAACTCCTTCAAGACTGTATGGTTAATATTAGACAACGGTCGCGAAAGCAAGTCGTAAAACAATGTCCAAAGAATTCGAACTAAGCATCAAAGTATATACAGGCCATACACTGCGGGTCTTACTGTGCGCAATCTGTGACAGTTAGCATATTCACTGCTTTGCGCTTTTTTCTTCTTATTAACATATAATAGCACTCTTCGCCAGCTAATACTGTAGCATTATCGATGTCCCACAACAGGAAAAAGCTTTCAGTATGAATGCTGTCGCTACAATACCACTAAACTTGCAGAAGGGGGCTTCTCCGCTTGAAATCTCTTAATGCGGAAAAGCCAGCTCTCTCAGTAGCCCGTCCTACATGCAAGTTTTCACCTCTATAAGCTGTGTGCTTGACAGTTTACGCATTTGGCACTCTTATTTAGCGAACGAAATATCCAATAAACTTAATTTTATTTAATTTGTTAAAATTAAAATACCATATTTGTATGCAAAGTATGCCTAATGAGCTAGAATCTGGATTTGTATAACCTGTCCTAAAGGCGTGGAGTGCTCGTAGTACGCTTAACTCAAATTTCAGCAAAACTGTCATGCAGCCTTACCAACGTCACACACTGGAAGTATGAGGTGAAGCGAAGTGCGCGGAACAAGAGCTCGCAAGCGATGCCGGTGTGGAGGAGAAAGAATAAAAATAAAATTGCGACGCATCCCCAAGGAAGCAAAAGCAGAGAAACGAATCCAGCCGTCACCACCGGGGGCTCATTAGACATTCACGTCTAAATTAGCCGCTCGGCCATGCGGCAAAAAGGGCTTGCGGGAGGGGGGGGGGGAGGGAACACAAAGCGAGTGTTCCAGGGTCAGGAAGAGCGCTGCCTGGGGGACAGCTTCGGCGCGTATTACAGGCGACAAACTCCGAACCGAAACCGAGTCCGCAGTACGTGTACGGGACGAGGAAACAAAATAATAATAAATGAAGCGGAGTGATGACCCATGTTAGGGCGCAACGTGGCAAGACAGCACAACGAAAAGAGCGGCTGAGTAAAGCGCAAGGAAGCATGCAAGAGTGGAGAAGGCAGGACGAGCGGGAACAAGCCGCTGCCGGAAAGCACTGTGTCACGTAAACGGCCGACGATTGTGTTCCTGCAGCGGCAGCCGACGACTACGAACGAGAGAAGGAAAGCGATGAGAGAGAAAGAGAAGATGAGGGAGAGGGGAACCGAGTGTACCAGAGGTGGTAGCGGCAGCTTGGAAGGATGCAAAAGTGCGCCCTCTACTGCTGCTGATCGATAGGTGGCTCTGGCGATGGCTTTTCCTTTTTTGTTCACTGCATCTCCTTCCTCCTCCGAAACCTGCGAACGTGGTGGGAAGAGGCCTGCCCCACTATTGTTGTTGTTTCCGCGGCATGTCTATGTTTTGCTTGCCTTTCCCTTTCCTACATCCACTGCCCAGTATTTTTTTCCCGCAACCCTGTGAAGCACGTGACCGCAGCGCAAAAGGCAAAGGCCAGGATCGCCTAAAACAGTCAAGCGTGTGGGGAAGCGCGTCGCGGGAGACGAGATAGACAAGCGCCGAACGAACAAAAGCCGAAAGGTGCACTCTATTTCGATTCGAGACGTGACGAGTGAAAAACGTCACACTTTGGAAATGGTCCCGCGCTTGAGCTGTGTCACCGCCCCCCTCCCCCCCTCTTCCTCTATCTTTTTCTAGCTAATCTTTTTCGCCACCTCCTTCTCCCTTTCGCATTCGTTCACCCCACATAGCGCAGGCGTGAGCTTGACGATAGTCGTCGTTGGCGTTGTGTTTGGTAGCATTGTTTGTGAGTAGTTCGTCTAGCTTTCACCGAATGCTCTGCACTCCTCCCCCCCCCCCTTTTTCTTTCTTTTTTTCTTTTACACTAGTTCTTTGTTTCGTGTATGGTATGTTCGTCGCTTTCTTTCTCTTTCTTTCCCTTCGCTCGTCGCTTAAGCGCTGTCCTTTCGTCGGTGTCGCGCCACGTTACCGTAGTCTTAATTGAGTTGTAACAGCCACCATCAGGCGAAATGACTGTTGGGACGACTCTGCCGTTCTCTGGGCACCCTCTGCCACACCTCTGCTCTCTTGTGAAAGCGGCGGCGCGTACGTGCAGGGTCATTTCGGCCGGGTCCGTTCCGAGACGGCCGTGGTGTCGCGCACGTACGAAATGCGCATACATTCGTCATGCTACAACGGCACTGAATCACAGCCGATGCGTCTCTATCCCTTTTGGGGTCACCGAGGACGGGTAGAGGCGCGCCGCCATCTTTAAGCAGTAAATTCAAATCTGTGGTATCGGAAACTGTTAAGCGAATGTCATTGTATTACGGGAGTCCCGAGTCGTTAGCCGCTGCTGTAAATTTTACCCAACCTAACAATGGCCCGCAACGAAAGTCCTTTTGCCACATATCCATAACATTATTGTTTGCGTGTTTTGAGCGTAAAGTATAGACTAAAATGTTATTATAAAGGGCGTATGTGTTACGAGTGTCCTTTCTTGGCAACCCGCACCCCTTGTTTCACCATACATCATATAAAATAATAGCTGCAGCAGTCTACGCATATACTAACTAAAATTGATTAGTTAACTTTTCAATTATTTGTTTTAATGTCCACGTTGCAAGGAGAGTCTTGCAAGGGGTCTCCGAGGCTGGGTTTTACATATTTTTAAGGGAACGAGACCGTTTCTGAGTTATTCGCAGAAAATTTTTCGCGTTTCTCAGCACCGCCTACAAAACTTTGGCCCACAGTTAACAATAAAAGCTCCACTGAAAAGAGTAAAATAAGCTACACGCATAAGCGCAATGAAACCTGCAACAACTCTGGTGCACTGCCGTCAGTCTGCGTGTTCTTTGGAGCGTAGTAACGCAGTAAAAGTCCCAGGTGCAAGCAGTAATATGCATTGGTGTCACCGATTTTTTTTTTGTTGTTGTTGTTCAACGACAGTGGACGTGAGAAATAGAGACAAAGAAGCATAAATGAAAGGTTAACTAGGACTGTGCATGGTTGACCACTCGGTGTTCAGAGAGGAGAAAGGGGAGAAAATGATTAAGATATAGAAACTCCAGTCTTGATGTCGCTGACGTAGTAAACATTTTTGGCGCTGCACCGCTGACGGTCGCTCAGCCATGTGGCCTTCACGAAGGACTTCACTGCTAAGGGACGCCCATCTAATACGTCGAGGCGATATCGAAGTTTATCCCGATGCTGATCAAGATGTAGACTTTAGATGAGAAAACGATATTTGCACAGAAACTGTTCGCACCATGGTCGTGTGCCTATAAGTACAGAGAATCAGTGAAAGCCTTAGACAATTTTTATCTTGATAATAACATCATAAATAATCATGACAAAATCGTGTCGCTGACATTTTGTCTGTGAAGAAGGAGAAGGAGGACACTGAGGGTGTCCTTGAATATTTTCGAAATTGGTCTATCCCTATTTCAGCGCAATTGTTTACGACAGATTGAGAACGGCAGTGATGGCCAACGTCGGTAAGATGGCTGAGACAACTGTTCTCGTGCGTCGCCTATTATTTATAACAATTACTACTAATGTCACTTCGGCTATTTTTGTGGCATCTTTTGAAGGTTTCGTGGAAATGTCTGTCATCAACTTGCTTGCTTGGCAGAAGAGATAGCAGTAGAAAGAAAAACATTTATTGATCCCTCTCGTCATTCGAACATCGGGTAAGCGAGGTGCAATCTGTGTACAGTCGACCGATGGTCATTCTGTCATTGTCACCGTGTCGCCGTGTCCTCTCGTCTTTGTCATTGTCTGGCCACTGTCGTCGCTATTGTCGTGGATGCTGTCCCACGAGCTATGATTGCTTCGGTTGGCACCGAATGGCTTTTGGCCTACTGGCCCTTTATTCTCTCTTTTTTCGCGAAGTACAGGCCTAATCTGTATTCTAGAGTGTCAAGACGGGCTTGTCACTGAGTTATGACTTGTTGTTCTACAGCAACGACTTAACACGGACGCCTTGTTTCTCTCTTTAAGCTGACTTCACATGACTGGATGGATCGCGGATTCCGTTCAGAAGAGCGTGATGTCGTTCAGCGACTTATCGCACCGCTAAGAGCTCGTATGTGGCGTCATTGTGTGGTACAGCGTTATTCGGCAGCACTCGGCAACGTTATGATCGTCATTATAAGTAAGCGTTCACTCCAGTCGTCTGTATCCAACTCTACTGTTCACGCTTAATCTGCGCTTCTATAAAATCACCCATACATATTGTGCTAGACCAGTAATTGATGGAACCAAGTTCGCATATAGTTCGGTGGCGTCAGAAGTCTGTGTATCCGTCAGGTGCAACGCACTCGTTGGAACACCCCGTTCGATCTGCCACTGGGGTTTAGTGACTATCACGTTCTGCTCGTGAACAGGGGTCGAAGGTTGAATTCCCGGTTGCAGCGGCCATATTTATTTGTAAACGGAACGGCAAAACGCTCGTGCACTTTAATTTAGCTGCATGTTAAAGAAACCCAGGTGTTCTCAATTAATCCGGAGCCTTCCACCCAGGCTTCTCTCACCACCTGTGCAGGTGCGAAACGTTAAACTCCATAATTTGTGGTGGTGCGCCACGCTAGCAGCTGCGGTCGGTCTTATTCAACGGCCGTTCAATTGCAGGCACCTTTCTTCTTGGCAAGGGGATATTAGGCATCTTTGAGCGGATAGCTGGAGATCTGGGCCCGTGTTCACAAAATTCTCTTACGTTCGCAACAGAAAATTCCGGCCAATCCAGGTGCTGTACATATCATTGGCGAAGGCGACCGTCTAACGCCAAGGAACACTTACGAATGAGAAGATTTGTGAATTTGGCCACAGAATCGCTGCCAGCCGGTTAGGAAGCGCGCTCGACCTGTACAGACTTTGCGTCCGGTGGCAGGCTGATGAGAAGGACTCGGCGTCGGCAGTGGAGCGCGGCTCTCGTTCTGAGGGCCTACAGGGTTGACGCGAGGGCACGTAGGCGCCCAGACAAGCGCGGTGGCGCTCAGGATTGATGATGCACTGCGCGAACCGCGAACGCAGACGAGAAGGACGACCGAGTGGGCCCTCTCGTTTCTGGGAAATAAAGGAAGGGGAGGGATATTCTGGTTGTCATGGAAACCATTGCTGCAAAAGAAAAAAAAAAGAAAGGGGGAAGAAAGAGAGAGGGGGGGTGGGCTTGCTGAACAGGATAATGCAGTGGGCAAGCACGTTAGTGAAGCAAATATGTACACACTTCGGAGATACGAGATGAAGTGCGACGATTAGTTTGCGCAGCTTGATGAGAAGCTCCCGCTCTTACTTGTCCAGTAGCACAGTTCAACTGCGTGAAGAGCAAGAAGTTCGCACCGACCAGGCTGTACCATGATGCTACGAAGGTAACGCGGGTGTGATTTCTTGGTAGCCACTGGATTACCAAACCAGGACTATCTTTTCTTCAACCCTAGTTCGTTTTTTTCAGGAGGAAAATGATACAATGGTCCTCCGTTCTAGTGAAGAATTAGGAGGCATTCGCAAACGCCCTGCCGGTCATAAGCAAAACAGCTCCACAGTCTTCCCCGTTGCTATAACCAGCCTCATTTCCTCCGCAGCACGTCAGACCGTTAATTTTTCCACTGTCGTGTCGTGTCCACTGCCCAGAGACCCAGGCGCGTGCTGTTGCAGTTCATCAAATTGGCTGGCCTTAGTGACTGTTTATGATTGATTGATTGATTGATTGATTGATTGATTGATTGATTGATTGATTGATTGATTGATTGATTGATTGATTGATTGATTGATTGATTGATTGATTGATTGATTGCAAATGTTGGTCGAGAATATGTTGCCGCTTCCTCCACAACGTTAAGTTGTTGTTTGAGTAAATAGGTGGTGGGGCGATCCACGTCGCCCATGTTGCTGTGGTTTCTTTCTCTTTATTTTTCTCCTTCCTTCCGGCTACCCACTTTCCCACTACAGTGCAGCAGACCGGACGTGTGCTTGGTTGACCTGATTGGAATTTACTTCTTTCTTTCTATCTCTCTTAATCAATGTGGCGTACCACACCACAGTTCGACAGCCTACCACTCCTAATCCTCCCCGAGTTTTCCGACGATGTTATGCTTACGGCGGATGTAGATTATGGTTGTGTTGCGCTCGAAATCCACCGCTGCCCCGCTAATGCAAAGCAAACAGCGCGCAGATTGGATGGAGATTAGTGCGCGCTCAACATTTAATCATACAAGTCGAGCCGATAATAGAATCAAATACAGCTGAGATGGTGCAATTCGAGCAGCGAAAGCTAAGGAAAGAACAAAAACAGAACATCGAGACCTGTGTGTGGGGACTTGTTATTGATCTCCGCAATCACAACTTTCATTTGCAGCTCTGGCTTAGAAAGGAGTAGCAGAAAGAGAGCAGTATGGAAGAGAGGTTTATCTGCTTCCGTATTCAGATGCCCAAAGGCATGTAGCAGTTTTTGTAGGGGCTTACGCGAGTTTCAATTGCCGGTACCGTTATCCGGTTCTAAAATCAAAGTCGAATTCAAGCGCTCAAGCGCACGGAAAGGCTCCTTTCAATATCCCTCATTTAAACGTGTTCTGCTTAAAGATTTATGGGACTATTGTGTACTCTTTTTCGTTGAGACACTTTTTGTTTTCTCTCAAACAGGAACGCTCCATTTTGCGTAATAAACAAAGAGGGTTATTAAGGCGCGCAATATTATCTAGGAAGGCTGATCCGTGTACGTACTCAATTTTTGCACCCACTTCATTTGCATAGGGGCTGATCAATGCCGTAGATTTTAATAAAGCTTGTCACTTTTGCTGCGACAGCAATTAAAGGTTCGGAAAATAGTTTCTGTGACCGTCCGCTAGCCCGTCTCTTGCGTTGCGGCGTCGTCATGGCGACACTCGTTATGGCGTCTTCGCCAGCGTATTGGGTACGGTCTGGACTGCGTATAACATCCAGCCATTTGTGACACGAAATGCATAATATTTCAGGAGTGACCTCACTTTATTACCATCAATAGCAACGTGCATGGAAGTATGCTAATTCTTAGCACGCATTATTTGATACGTTTTGGTTTTACTAAATTTAGTATCGGAAGCTTATCTACCGTGCGAACGATCTATGATCGGACCCTCGGCTGCCTTACTAAAGCGTTCCATGTGCCGTCCCATAATTCCCGATGCAAACTGTAACATACCTATAGACACTAATATCCCCACCGCAGTGGCTTAGCGGCTGAAATAAAATCAAGAACTTTACTGAAACTGTTCTTGGCAAGTACTGAAACTGGACATGGCAACTAGGTAAAAATTGAACGCCAATTACAATTTGTTTAAATTACCGTGGGAACATGCCTCCACAAGTCTGTGTGGGACAAGATTGTGAACAAGGCTCGCGAGCGGGAGCCGAAGCATTTCTTATTTTATTGTTTGCGGTCGGCGTCCAATTTTTACCTACTTACCGTGGCTTAGCATTATGAGTTGTACTGCTCTGCACAAAGTGATGTGTTTGATTGGTAGGCGCGGCGACCGCAATTCGATGATTGTGAAATGCAAAAATGATCGTGTGCTTAAAATTAGGTGCACATTGAAGAACCTCTACTCGTGGTGGCATGGTGCAGAGTTAGAACACCGGTCTTAAGTCTGAAGGTCGTTTGTTTGAATTCTCCTGCACTCCACTGCATTTTCAGGCTTGCAGTGGTGCAAGTATGACGAGAGCCACTGGAGCTATACTAGCCCAACTGCAACCAAATTAGGAAGCCCCACCAAGCTTCAACAAAGGCAGGAATCGGCAGCCCTGGTGCCTTATTCGGCTACTACCTCCGTCATGACTCTTGAAATTAACCGTGGCCCTCAATCCCCAGTCGCTGCGGATTACCTGACCAAGACGACGGTCACACCTCGGACATGGCAGAGGGTATTCACAATCCTGGATCCGGACCGGCCGCCGCTGGAAATGTGAATTTGGCAACGTTCAGTACGCGAGAATTCTGGATTGAGGCTAGTTAGCAGGGCTCCTTGAGAAATTATCAGGGATTACTGGGGATGTTATTGGCCTTAGTGAGGTTAGAAGAACTGGTGGGGCTTATGCAGTGCCGACTGATGGCCGCACCTCTGCTACAGAGGTCTTCACGATAAGAGCGAATACGGGGTAGGATTTATAATTCATAAGGACATAGCCGGCAACATTGTTGAATTCTACAGCATTATTGCGAGGGTCTCAGGCGTGGTAATCAAGCTGAATAGAAGGTATAGAATAGAGGTAGTACAAGCCTACGCTCAACTCTCCAGTCACAATAATGAAGAAACAGCACAGCTTTATGAAGATCTTGAATTAGCGATGAGAGAAGTGCAAACTCAGTATACCCGTGGTTGCTCAGGAACCCGCCGTGGTTGCTTAGTGGCTATGGTGTTGGGCTGCTAAGCACGAGGTCCCGGGATCGAATCCCGGCCACGGCGGACCACATTTCGGTGGGGGCGAAATGCGAAAACACCCGTGTACTTAGATTTAAGTGCACGTTAAAGGACCCCAGGTCATCGAAATTTCTGGAGTCCCCCACTACGGCGTGCTTCATAATCAGAAAGTGGTTTTGGCACATAAAACACCATAATTTTTTTAGGATGAACAGGATGCAGAGGCTCCTTCTATAACTAGCGATGAAGTTAGAACTACCTTGCAAGACACGACCCATAGAAAGATGCTTGAAAAGCTTGCGGCCCTTTGTACTCAATGCTTCACACCTTGAAGTGTACCAGAGAGCTGAAAGAACACCAACATTATAATAATCTTTAACAAGGAATACATTAAAGAACTGATGAATTATAGGCCCATTAGCTTGCTTTCAGTATTGTATAAAATATTCACCAAGATAATTCGAAATAAAATCAGCTCAGCACATGACTTCACTCAACCAAGAGGGCATACTAGCTTCGGCAAGAGATATTTTACAATGCACCACATCCATTTCATCAAAAAGGCAATCGAAATATCTGTGGAGCACAATCAACCTCTCTATATAGCTTTCATCGATTATGAAAAGGCCTTTGATTCAGTTGAGATACCAGCAGTCATAGAGGAGTTGCGTAATCAAGAGGTACAAAAGGCATAGTACTTGAATAACTTGTGTAATTACAAAGATTTTACAGCTACTTTGGTTCTCCAGAAAAAAAAAGTAGAAAAATACTTATCAAGAAAGGAGCCGGGTAAGGAGACAATCTCTTCAATGCTATTCACTCCACGCTTACAATAACTATTCAAGCTATTAGACTTGGAAGGCTTAGGAGTAACAATCAACGGCGAATATCTCAGCAACCTTCGGTTTGCAGATGACATTGTGCTGTTCAGCAACACTGCAACGAATTGCAGCAAATGACCGAGGACATTAACCAAGAAAGTATAAGATTAGTGTTGAATATTCATATCCAAGAGACAAAGGTAATATTCAATAGCCTGGCAAGGGAACAAGAATTCATGATCACCAGTCACCCTGTAGAGTCTGTGCAGCAGTACGCTTATCTAGGTCAATACTGACAGGGGACCCTGATCATGAGAAGAAAATTTACCGAAGAATAAAAATAGAATAAGTGCATACGGCAGGCATTACGAAATACTGGCTGGGAGCTTTAATGCTACTGTCGCTGAAGAGAAAAGTTTACAGTCATCGCATACTACCGGAGCTAACATGTAGGTCAGAAACTTGGAAGTTAACAAAGAAGCTAAGAAACAAGTTAAGGGCCGCGCAATGAGCGATGGAACGAAACATTTTAGGCGCAACATTAAGAGATAGTAAGAAAGCGGTGGGGAACGGAGAGCAAACGGGGAATGCTTGCCAAGAGAAGGGAAGAACCGTCTAGAACGGCAGAAAACTAGGTGGGGTCATGAAATTAGGAAATTTGCAGGCGCAAGTTGGAATCAGCTAGCACAAGACGGGGGTAATTGGAGATCACAGGGAGAGGCCTTCGTCCGGTCGCAGACATAAAAATAGGTGGCGGTGGCGGCCGCAGCCACCGCTTCGTCTTCTTCTTCTTCTTCTTCTTCTTCAGCAGAAGCAGGAGCAGCTCAGGCAGTGAATATTAATTCGGGTGTCCCGTGTTCCGACTCGCCTTATGATCGTATCGTAGCTTGGACGTAAATCCCAGAATTTATATACTTTGAGAGACAAATATATATATATATATATATATATATATATATATATATATATATATATATATATATATATATATATATATATTATTTGTGGCCACGTGCCCTTTCACTTGGCTCTAAACTAGCTCTAGTGGAGTGAATTCGCAGCGATAGGGCGGCAATCTTGAACAGCAGCTTTAGCGATGCTGTCAATTTTATACCCAATGTACTTGTGCTTATGCTCCCTCACAAGATTCAGCAGCTCCACCTTTAGCTGGTGAGCATAAAACGGAATGTTCTTGCTTCTCAACCACGACCGAACATCACCTTTTCTAGTGGACATAGACGGCACCTTTTGAAGATGAAGGCTATGATAACTGGCATCGTGCATGACGATAACGCTTGCGGGTTCAATGTCCGGCAATAATTGCTCGATAAACGCGTCCTCAAAACGGTGACCATCCATCTCTGACTGGTAATCACCAACACTCTTCTAAGCAGGAAAGACGAGGCGCGCTCCATTTACTAAACTCTTCTCGCTGCCTGCATGGAACCCAATGAGGAGACCACCCTTGCCAGATGGAGCTCGAAGACCCGTCGTTGTTCCCTGCAGGAAAGCGTCTTGCCGTGTCGCAACGTGGGTGGCTTCCCGCACCTTTTTTTTTTTTTTTTTTTTTTGTGGGGGCTGTACTTACCCAGGTCTCGTCTAAGAAGTACAGTCCTGCTATGAAAACGGTGCTCACACTTGGTATCACTCCCCATTCTATAGCGTACACGTTAGCGAAAGCCTACCAATCCACAAAAATTGGCAGCATCGCAAGATGCGAAAAGCACGCAATTCAAAGCAATAACAAGCTTTTTAGCGTTGCCTTGAAAGCGCCTCGGAGCTAGTACGAGTGAACGGGCTTATACAATCGCATGTATGCTGCCCGACAAGATAGTGCGAATAAGTGCACTTTCACAATAAAAAAATATAATAAAATCCTACGCGAAGCCTGAACATATAGTGTCGGTTTGTAGGCATCTCTAGAACCCAATCGCCTCTTAATGAAATAGCGCATTATATTCAAGGGAATGTTTGCTTTACTTGATCGTTTCATATTTAACCATTCGGTATGCGTCAGTGTCTGTGTGCCCATTCGTGGCCAAACTTCCAGATAGGATGTGTGCCGCTGTGGCACAAGAATTACAGAATCCTTAACACTTTTCCACTTTTACCGATCTCATGCAAATCATTTTGTATAAAATGACAAAATTTTAGAAATATTTTGCCGCAAAACGCATTTCAATCAGTTAGGTAGAAGCGGAGTTACCGATATTCAAAGATCGTCTTTCATCCCCTCCGCGGGGCTCCCGCTCCTTCTTCAAAGGTTTGTACTGCGGACGCTACGGTTGCCGCAACGATCCATCCACATAACGGCGCGCTGTTTGAATGTGGTTTTAGATGCATCGCGTAGACGCCACGACTTTAGGTTTGGGCGCCTTCGACGCACTAAGCTAAACTCAGGGGCAGCCGCCTAACGAGGATTGCCGAGGCTGTTCGAGTTGCGGTAACCAGTGCCGTGCAATTTGTCCACTCTGGCCGCCTTTGCAGCCAGCGACTGAACAGCGACGTTGCTTTTCGGCATTAATTTTCAGCAAATGGCCAGCGAAGCTGGTGAAGCTCGTCTCCCACAACTTCCACAGCTGACGTTCATGCTGCACGTCTACAAACAAGTTAAGAAAAAAGATCCCTGACAACTTTTCTTGGCAATGAAGCGAAGGCTACAGAGCCAAATTACGCGAATGCTAACCCTAAGGTATTTCGCCCCACAATTGCGTTCGTGTTTTCTCCGTGAGAAACAAAAAAAAAGGCAACATTGCTTCATTTTTTTGCAGGAAACTAAATGAAAGAGGACGCAGCGCACATCAGCGATATATTTATATATGTATTTACTTTATACTTGGGTATTACGCGTTTTTTGCACGTGTGAGAACGGCAAACTTTTTACGTGCCCCTCATAGGCAAAATAGCGTCTCCGTCTTCATATGAGCGTTCGTCAGTTTCTGGCTCTTCCATCTATTTGCCACAGAAGCTTGTGACGAACATCGCCAACAAATGGCTGCTTTAGCAGATGAGGCAAACGGTATGCAACGTTTATACTGCAATCACGCGTGCCCATCTGGAGCTCACCACCGTCGCCTTGGATAAGAGAGTGAGCCAGCTGACCGGCGTGCGTGTGCTATGTACATATATATATATATATATATATATGCTAGGCGGGGCAGAGTCAATGAAAGCTTCTCCGAAAAAAAAAAAACAGCTCGAGAAGCAGATAACCAGGATGCGTGGTGGAGCCACCTATTCATTTCCTCGAGTCCTGTTCTGTCCCTACCTGTCCAGTCTACAGTGTGTCTTCTCAAAAGTCGTACTCGCGCGACGGTCTCTCGTTTCTCGAAATGCACCTTCTAGTCCAGAGAGAAGCTGCTGGGAGCTTTGAGTAAGATCAGCCTCCTTGCCTTGTAGTCAAAGCCGCATTATCTCGACCACCTCAATGTAACACTGGTTCGCTGCCTTGTTTCGTGTTTGTTTTCTCGTAAGGATGATGCGCAAGACCTCTCGTCTCGAGCTGCCAAGTTAAACCTTCATTCCGCGGCCCAATTTCCTAGGCTTCGTGCACGGAAGACTCAGTCGAAGCGAAATAAACTTGAATTGAGTAAAAAAATAAAAAGAAGAATAAACTTAATACGGCGACGTAAAAGGGGAACCACCGTCGTACTGAAAGGGTGTTAGGAGGCAATTTCGCGCATATTCTCGGGCCCAAAAACCACGTTGCGCCCTCTCCACGATTGCCAGTCCAGCGGGGGAAAAAAAAAGAGAGTGAGAGACAAACGAAGGAAGCGGGAGGGTGAGAGATAAAGCGAGGAGGAGGGCGTGGACAAGGACATTCTTTAAAACACCGAACAGCCGAGATGGCGCCTGCAGGCTCGCCCCGAACGCGCCAATATGGTAAAGTAGCCTCGCTCAAAAGCCGTTATTGCATTTTAATGGCGGCGCCTGGCGACGCAGATTGGATCCGAGTGGGCAGTCATTATTCTCTCGCCGTCGCTTTTATCTCGTTTTTCGGGGCCGCGACTTGTGTTTCTTTCAAAAACCGCTTGCTTCCTTAATCTGCGCTCAGTTCCGGCCGGAATACTTTAACGCGGCTCGGGGCGATATTCGAGCCGCACTGGCCCAGCCGTCTCTTTTCCCCGTGAACCGTGTGGCATGCGCCTGGCAACATGAGTTCCTTGCGTCAGCGTTTGTCTTTTATGCGATTTAGATTCGAGTGTGTGTGTGTGTGTTGTTCATTGCGCCCCTATCTTATACACTGCCACTACGATTCTACTTCCACGCTCGTTTTCACTTCGGTCTTGCTTTAAGGGGGGCACGTTGCGCGATAGAGGCGGCCAGCCAGCGTGGAGAGAGTTGCGTGCAGGCCACACCTATTTTGCGAAGCGCTTATCTAATGCAGCGAGCGACCTGTGCAGAGGAACCCGGGCGTGCGCATAAACGCACAGAATATGGGGTCAGCTTGCGAAGCGAGGAAGGTCAGATCGACCATTAGACGCCGTGCGCGGCGCTCTGGTGTTCACGTCTGGAACTCAATTACGGACAACCCTACGGTCTACTTTTTCTTTCTCTTTCTTTTCTTTCTTTTTTCTTTCTTTTCTTTTTTGCTGTCTTCGACTAAATCGATTGTCTGCCACCACTATTTTATTTCTTTTCATCACAGTCGAGGTGCTTATCTGCCTTCTCCTATATCTAGCAAAGTGTGCGATAATAGTTCGGAACTCTTCCGCTCAATTTGTCACGCCATACTGGTATCCGCGGTAGGCACTGTTTCAAGCCTCCTCTCTGCTCTGTAACAATGAAACCTCATGAAATGAGGGCGTGAGAGCGCAAAAGTTATTCAAAACAGGGGTTATCGGGTTATTAGAGGTGCGGTGCGCAACAAAAGTGCGGTTTGTGGCCGCATTCTTTCTTTTATGTTGAAGAGAAAATAAAAGCAAACGTTAGGCCAAAACCAAAGCAACATGGCAGTGCTCCAAGGTGTCTGCAAAAACTAAAGGAACGCTTACACTCCGAAACAATTGCACCCGATGCTTACACAGTATCAAGTGACGTTATTAAACGGTGAACTGTATTCAACCAGTGACAATGAGAAAGTTGTTTTGCTGCATATCAGCACAAAATAAATTGCAGTATGGTCACTTCTATTAGAGCTTGCTAAAAAAAACTCGCTGGTGCTTGCTATTTGCACTCCTCTATCGGTGATATTCGTCTTACTATTTTCTGGGGTATAGCAACCTCTCTGTGAACCTTGTAGTGAAAGCACGGAATAAATTTGAACACGGAACGACCTCAGATATCGCTGGCGCAGCTTAGCATATCAACGTAGGCGACCCCATTTATAGCAGGTGACTTGAAATGCGGAAGAAGGTAGGGTCGCTTAAGACGGAAGTTTCTCGGCAACGGGGTTCATCATCTCTTGGAATAAGAAATACGTTTTGAGGTTTGTGAAGTGGAGCCCGACACTTTAGGCTGGCTCAATGTTTGTCACTTGTGGTTCTTTAACCGAACATCGTGCAGTGTTTGCTTTTCTCTCGAAATACGTTGCTATCCTGAAAATCATGCGAAAGATACGCATATATAGGCTGTTTCACACAACTTGAGCCAAACTTTAACAATATGCAAATGCCATGTAGCTAGACCGAACCAAGTTCGGTCTAGCTACATGGCTACATGGCGTGGCTTGGAGATACTCCGATTATTTTTTGGATTCCCCTAATTAGCTCACAAGTCTGAATTAATTATTCAACTTCTCAAATATTAGAATTAGATTAAAAGTGTCAATGAGAAAATTGTAGCACAACACGAGAAACTCCAGATATAGCTTTATGTTGCTCGATACGGGCTACATAAAAGTGATTTTCGGAGCGTGAAATTTGCGTGTATTCGCAGACTACTTTCACGCTCAGAAAAACACTTTTCATGTAGCACGTATTGAGCAACAGAAAGTTGTGTCGGGAGTTTCTCATGTTGCTCTACAATTTTCCCATTGACATTCTTCATCTAATTATAATGCTTGAGAAGTTGATTGTATATTAAGACTAATAATCTAATTAGGCGGAATGCAATAAATAATTTGTGTATCTCCAAGCGACGGCAAACAACATTACCTTAGTTTCGTCCAGCTACGTAGCATCTCTATATTTTTAACCTTTGGCTCAAGTTCATTGAAACACCCTGTATAAGCTTTTCAGGAAGCACCGGTTGACCTTTTGGAGTGAAATGCTCATCCTCCAGCCTCAGCTTCTCTGTAGTGTTATGGCAACAGTTAAACAAACGCTGGGTTATTAAGGTGGTGCAAAAGCTATCCTAGTTTTCGAGCTACAACATTGCGGATTCTTTTTTAGCATGTACTTAGGATTAACTTGTTTTTTACATCATCAAATATTTTAGCATTTTACGATTACCAGCACCACCCCTGCATATTACTTGATGTTATCTTGAAGAACAAGGCTAAGTGATCAAACCTAAACATTCTCCAGTTGTGAGCGACTTCCCTTTGTTCGAAGGTTCCCAAATGCCAAAAAAAAAAAAAGAATACAGACAGCAAGGGCGTCTATTGCAGGATTTTCAGATTGCATCACATATATAGTGCCGTACTCTTAACATGGTACCCAGTGCACGCAAGCATTCTAATCACATTACTGTCTCGTTTGCAAAATATTGGTACTTAAAGGCGATGAACAAGAAGAGAACATTCTTTTAACATTCAGTTGTATGCAGTGCTCAGCGATTCAGAGGTGTTACACGGAGCGCATGGCTGAAGCGCGTTTGTTGCGCTATCAGTGGGCGCTGATGAAACCGCTCCGGTTATCGGCAGTATGCGATTAGCGGGAGAGCGTTTGCAATGCACGGTGACATTATTTGGCTTCCTGGCGCTCACCCAGCGCTCACTGTGCGAGCAGCAAGCGTCAGCCGCCAGGCTGTCCAACTATCGCGTTCGAATCCATAAGCGCGGTAAGAATTGCACACTCATCAGGCCCTTTATTATTACTTTCGTTGATACGACTAAGTTTTCCAACGCATGTGAAAACAATGCAAAGTATTCAGCAAACGATATTGTTGTAACGGTAGTGGTTGTAAAGATAGCGGGCATCATCATCATCAGCCTGGTTACGCCCACTGTAGGGCAAAGGCCTCTCCCATACTTCTCCAACTACCCCGGTCGTGTACTAAATGTGGCCATGTTGTCCCTGCAAATGTCTTAACGTCATCCGCCCACCTAACTTTCTGCCGCCCCCTGCTACGCTTCCCTTCCCTTGGAATCCTGTCCGTAACCCTTAATGACCATCCGTTATCTTCGCTCCTAATTACATGTCCGGCCCATGCCCATTACTTTTTCTTGATTTCAACTAAGATGTCATTTACCCGCGTTTGTTCCCTCACTCAATCTGCTCTTTTCTTATCCCTTAACGTTACACCCATCATTCTTCTCTCCATAGCTCGTTGCGTCGTCCTCAATTTCAGCAGAACCCTTTTCGTAAGCCTCCAGGTTCCTGCCCCATACGTGAGTACTGGTAAGACACAGCTGTTATACACTTTTCCCTTGAGGGATAGTGGCAACCTGCTGTTCATGATTTGATAATGCCTGCCAAACGCATCCCAGCCCATTCTTATTCTTCTGGTTATTTCAGTCTCATGATCCGGATCCGTGGTCACTACCTGCCGTAAGTAGATGTATTCCCTTACCACTTCCAGTGCCTCGCTACCTATCGTAAACTGCCGTTCTCTTCTGAGACTGTTAAACATTACTTTAGTTTTCTGCAGATTAATTTTCAGACCCACCCTTCTGCTTTGCCTCTCCAGGTCAGTGAGCATGCATTGCTATTGGTCTCCAGAGTTACTAAGCAAGGCAATATCATCAGCGAATCGCAAGTTGCTAAGGTATTCTCCAGCAACTTTTATCCCCCGTTCTTCCCACTCCAGGTCTCTGAATACCTCCTGTAAACATGCTGTGAATAGCATTGGAGATATCTTATCTCCCTGTCTGACGCCTTTCTTTATTGGGATTTTGTTGCTTTCTTTTAGAGGACTACGGTGGCTGTGGAGCCGCTATACATATCTTCCAGTATTTTTACATATGGCTTATCTACACCCTGATTCCGTAATGCCTCCATGACTGCTGAGGTTTCGACTGAATCAAACGCTTTTTCGTAATCAATGAAAGCTATATATAAGGGTTGGTTATATTCCGCACATTTCTCTATAACCTGATTGATAGTGTGAGTATGGTCTATTGTTGAGTAGCCTTTAAGGAATCCTGCCTAGTCCTTTGCTTTACAGAAGTCTAAGGTGTTCCTGATTCTATTTGCGATTACCTTAGTAAATACTTTGTAGGCAATGGACAGTAAGCTGCTGTTACCTTATCTGCTGTTACCTGATCCTCCCCAGCTGCCTTCCCCCTAAGCATAGCTCCCAAGGCGTTGTTTACGTCTTCCAGCGTTACTGGTGGGATTTCAAGTGCCTCTAGACTATTCTGTCTCACATTATCGTCGTGGGTGCTACTGGTACTGTATAAATCTCTATAGAACTCCTCAGCCACTTGAACTATCTCATCCATATTAGTAACGATATTGCTGGCTTTGTCTCTTAACGCATACATCTGATTCTTGCCTATTCCTAGTTTCTTCTTCACTGCTTTTAAGCTTCCTCCGTTCCTGAGAGCCTGTTCAATTCTATCCATATTATAGTTCCTTATGTCTGCTGTCTTACGCTTGTTGATTAACTTAGAAAGTTCTGGCAGTTCTATTCTAGCTGTAGGGTTAGAGGCTTTCATACATTGGCGTTTCTTGATCAGATCTTTCGTCTCCTGCGATAGCTTACTGGTCTCCTGTCTAACGGAGTTACCACCGACTTCTATTGCGCACTCCTTAATGATGCCCATAAGATTGTCGTTCATTGCTTCAACTCTAAGTTCCTCTTTCTGAGTTAAAGCCGAATACCGGTTCTGTAGCTTGATCCGGAATTCCTCTAGTTTCCCTCTTACCGCTGACTCATTGATTGGCTTCTTATGTACCAGTTTCTTCCGTTCCCTCCTCAAGTCTAGGCTAATTCGAGTACTTACCACCTTATGGTCACTGCAGCGCACCTTGCCGAGCACGTCTACATCTTGTAAGATGCCAGGGTTAGCGCAGAGTATGAAGTCGATTTCATTTCTAGTCTCACCATTTGGGCTCCTCCACGTCCACTTTCGGCTAACCCGCTTGCGGAAAAAGGTATTCATTATCCGCATATTATTCTGTTCGGCAAACTCTACTAATAACTCTCCCCTGCTATTCCTAGAGCCTATGCCATACTCCACCACTGACTTGTCTCCAGCCTGCTGCTTGCCTACCCTGGCATTGAAGTCGCCCATCAGTATAGTGTATTTTGTCTTGACTTTACCCATCGCCGATTCCACGTCTTCATAGAAGCTTTCGACTTCCTGGTCATCATGACTAGACGTAGGGGCGTAGACCTGTACTACCTTCAATTTGTACCTCTTATTAAGTTTCACAACAAGACCTGCCGCCCTCTCGTTAATGCTATAGAATTCCTGTATGTTACCAGCTATATCCTTATTAATCAGGAATCCGACTCCTAGTTCTCGTCTCTCCGCTAAGCCCCGGTAGCACAGGACGTGCAGTGGGCATATAACCGTCTAAACACGATCGAAAAATGATTGCTTCATTTAGCACAGTAAATACTTGTAGAAGCCATCGTGCAGCTTCGGTGCCTTTCTTCTTTTTTCTTTTCTTTAAGGGCGCTACACCCAGCTCATATTTCAATGCGTTCTTGCAAGGTTAAATGTCTATAAGTGCTTAGTTTTGTTACGGACCACCAGTAGGTAGGGAGTATAATAAATGGAAACAAATGGAAACAAATGGAAAGCTAGCTCTAACATGATAAAATAAATCTGAACGCACGAATTCATTATCTTTAGGCAGATACAGGCTCAAGTGTAAGTTTATTAACGGGTGACAGCTATGGGGTAGCGCACTGAAGCTCACACTGAAAGTTTCCAAATCGAGTCGTGGAAGAAATTAATGAGACTTTGCGAAATAAAGCTGACGCTGTGTGTCTCATGATTAGTCCATGCAAATATCATTACTGCTTTCTAAACGCATGACACTGATTCAAATGAATTACCGCGCGGGCTTTTATCAAGAGGTTTCGCCATAGGGGAGTTACTTGTCCCATTCAAAGATTACATAATTTAGCAAGGGATTGTGTTTATGCAATATGGTAGAATTATTGAAGCGTGCGAATGTTACAACTTAAAACAAAAACAGTGCTATTTTACGCCACACAGTGCGAATTTCATGCTTTCTTATGTAGGTAAGCTAGGCAGGTGAGCTAGTGCAAAAAAAAAAAAAAAGAGTAAGAGATTGTGGCAGCTAAACCATCTCTATGGCTGCGATCAACATTTTTTCACACAGTATACATTGCTCCAAAACAAGAATAGATATAGATATGTATATTAGACACGCCATCCTACATTTCGCAAAGAAGAGACCATAATCTGAAAATTTATGCATTTTTTGTAGAGGCGACACCTAGCGTTATTCGCTTTTTTTTTCTCGTATTACATGAAATTAGATTGCCCTTCAACCTCCATATGTTCACGTAGCGTCGAGCGTGATCTTTTACCGTGCTCCGTGCGCTTTATTTGGGGGCTAATCACACTATATTACACAGTATGTATAATCCCTGCTGTGGATGCTAGCAAATGTGAAATTGGTGCTAAAATAAACGAATAAATACGTCAGTGTGCACGAGTATAGGCAACCACTTTCGCATTATTTTCGCTTCGCGAGCCACGTTGCCCGATGCGCACCAGTTCATTCGCCTTCGCTTCCCGTGCCCGGGCCCCCGTGTGCACTGCCAAAATCTCAACAGACACCTCAAATGCGGCCCATACAAGGCGGCGGAACGTTCGATGGGGCCTATCTGCCGCGAGCTCGCCCGTGCGTTCGACCGTCCGAACAGATGTCGAGCTTATCTCGGGCGCCATTCGGACCCGAAACACGCGCGCGCGGCGCAGACTCACTCACACATATTGGTCGGGTGCATCTATCTTTCCTCCCTTCGTTCCGTACATAACCGGAGTGGAAGGCGCGGACACGGTCACCGGCCGCGGCAGACCGTCGTCGGTGGTCATCGCCACGCCGCGTTCGACATGAGGCCCCTCAGCGTCGGTCGCCGCTGCGTGCTGATAGCCGAGCTCGTTCCTCGCGACAGGTATATCGCCCGGTGGCGCCTGCTCTATCGCGCCTGCTGGGCGGGGGTGGAAATCCACGCCGCAGCGGACCGCGCGGTTGGCCCGAGCCTTGTTTCGGATAACGCGGATCGGGAAGCGTGCATGCGTGCGGAGGAAATGGCCGGCGCTCTGCCCCTTTTTTTTTTTTTCACTATGAGAGTGTATGTGTCCGCGTTTTTAGGTTTCTGTGGTACACTCACGAACTGCGTGGCCTGCCTGAGGGCTGCCAAAATACAAACGAAAAAAAAGGAAGAAAAAAAAAGAGGACATTCATTGGTCTTTCCTTAACGCGTTCCTATAACACTGCATATTTGCGTGCGATTTAGCTCGCATTTCATAAATTTAATGCATTTCCTATCCCGTCTGACTCCATCATCCCACCTGTGATTATTACCGCTGGAATATTTGCGTGGAGGCGGTATGAAATAGCGGAAACAAATTGAAGTTCGCAAAGCTAAGCTTGAGAACACGCACGTTTCTTCGTTGCTATTTACTTGTGTGCCTCAATGGGTGCGTTCCGGCGCGCTCGCGTGTTAATTTTACATCTCTATACGTACTCTGCGTCTCCACGAAAGCCGCGCCGGACGACACGCCGTGTCGTGAATAAACGAAGCGGCGACCGTCAGCAGCTTTGACACGAGCACGAAAACAGTAAAAAATTTGCTTCATAGAGCTCACATTACTAAAATCTACTAGCAGAACTATTTCTAACCGATGCGGCACTGTTCCCTGAAGGAAAATCAACTGTTTTTACTGTTCCAGCTTAAACAGGCCATTTTGCGTCTAACTTACCCACAATGATGCCTGTATTCTTAAGAGGCACGCATGGACACATTGGAATCACCGCTACCATAGTTAGGCTTATGAACTCAGGGACCACGGGTGTCCACAGCTGGGAACCTACTACTCCGGCTGTGCTCACTGGTACCAACTCTGCGCGTTCTTTTTTAATTTTTTTTTCCTAATCTACGCCGTTGTCCCGAAATGGGGTGCAGAGTCGCAGCGGGTGTCACTTCACTGCGCCGCTACCTCGACGCGACACATCCTGGAGACACGGCTACTGGGGGAGGGGGGCCACCTGTGTACTCCCCGCTGTGGAAGCCTCGCTTCTCTTCCCTCCGTTCGCCTTGTCCTCGTGCATGGCCGCCGCCAGCAGGCAGCCTGGGCAGCCAGTAATGGATTGACCGCGTCGCCGCGCGCTGATAATGAATGTGGTCCTGCAGCGGCCGCTTGTGAGCGCCGGCTATCGCCTTAATTACTCCATATTGCGCCGTCCGCCGACGGGTGTTCGGTCTGAGCAGCGGAGCGCCCGGCGGTCGGACTGTATAAACACGCCGGCTATAGAGGAGGAGCAGGAGGGTAGACAAAGGCACGTGCTTCTTCTAGCCCCCTTCCCCATCCAGGGTGGTATAAGCTTCGCCCTTAGAGTTTTCGCAAGTCTCGTGCGCAACACTCTCCCCTCCCTCCTTTATTCCTTCTTTCTCCCTCCTTCGGGAACTACACTCACGATGAACTGGGTGGCAGCTGCCATGGTTCCCTCGCGCCTATTACTGACCCGCGCTTATTTCAGTTCCCGAGTGGTTGTTCCTTCCTTTAGTTCAGAGGTCCCATCTCAGAGTAACCGCAAAAAGAAAAATTTTAACGCGATAATGATGAGAAGAAATAGCTAATCAATCAGTCATACGTAATGCAATCTGATCGAAGGACATTTTGAATATTGCACGTAACGGTACGTTGGAAGTGCGACGATAGGTATAGATTATTCAATGGATGGTACTGTTGTGGCAGGTAACAGAGAACCAGGGTTCGAAAGGGCTCAGAGAACCATGTATAGTGGCGCGTTCGATATATGATGATAATGAATCTAAAAAAGAAGTTCCGGCAGAACCTATCTCGTGATGGACGTTGACAATAACGCGACTAGTATTGAAGCAATGTAGGGACACATCGTGTTGCCACTTCCGAATAGCGTCATTTATTAGGCTGTATACTGTAGCCGGGCTCCTCTCTCAAGCTTCCCTCTGTACACGTTGTGCCCTCTAGCGGCCCGGACATGATTCTGGTTAACCTCCCTGCCTTCTTATCTCTTTTCCTCCCTCTAGCGGCGTTACCGCGAAGTGTGGGCGTGACATCTGACATGCGTGACGCACCGGTGCGTGTGTCCACTGAGAAACGCGTCGTGTCTGAGACGTGTACTGTAGCCGGACTCCTCTCCTGCGCTTTCTTTCTGGGCAGGCTGCACCATCTAGCGGCCCCGTCGCGAAATTTGTTCGTGACCAGCACTGAGATGCGTGGCGCGCCAATGGGTGCGAAAGCTGAGATTTCTACCCTTACTGCCTGCGTGCATTCGTGGCGCACAACTAAAGTGCTACATACATACATACATACATACATACATACATACATACATACATACATACATACATACATACATACATACATACATACATACATACATACATACATACCACAAAGTGGGCAAATTTTCCTAAGAATGCTAACTACTGTTAAAGGAATGAGTTTGGGCGGTCCGGAACTGTACCTAAGTGTTGCCGCGCAACAAACGTTATGGAGGGGTGCATCTTCGCAGAATCACACGCAGCTGCACTAAATTTGCGATGTCGCCTTCGGTGCACCGAATGTGTTCTTTTGCTGTGTTGGCACAAAGCTGAGCACGATCAAGGCATTTTTTTGCAATCATTTATAAACGTCAGTTTGGGATATTGTCTCCCGTATAAGTTGCAACCACATGGCGCCAGTGTAGGCAAATGCGTTCCTTTGGCAGTGCGTACGCTTGCAATTTTTTTTTTCTTTATTCGATGTGGGCGCCCTTAAGGCATAGAATAAAACAACGTGTGTAAATGAATGCCTCAACGCATCGTGCAGGAAGTACAGTAAATCTCTGTAGAGAGACACCTGGAATACGCATCGCTGAAGTAAGCGTGCACTGCAGAGCCCGAACCTTCTGAGCAAGGACTCCAGGATATGTTGATTACTTGGGCAAGTCCACAGCAGCTGGTACAAATTGGCGTCTTCTTCCATGGTCGTACAGTTATGACAGGTGGCGTAGTTCTCGATGAAGCCCTTCCCCTTGCAGATAATGGCAGGAATGTAGACTACTCCAGCCATTATTTTACTCAGGAAAACTTTCACCCTTGTGAGGTTGCGAAAGAGGATGCAGACACACAGGGAAATAAGGGCATATGTTGCAGTCGACAGTATATATGTATTTTTTCTTTTTTTTTGGGGGGGGGGGTGGCAGAGGAGGATGGATGGAATGGGCTAGGAGAATGGAAAATAAGTCTGGTGCAAAAGGTGTCGGCGGATCTGTATTCTTCCAGTTGTGGTGAGTGTGTTAACAACCAGAGCATTGAAAGTGTAGTAGCAATGTCCTTGTACGTAGTTTATGTGACCATTGAAAGTTGTGCACACAAATACAAACGCAGGCAATTACATATGTGTGCCTACGTATGGATGCATGTAACAACTTTTGCGTCTAATAACTCGTAACGTGTAAATTGCGCTAGACACGTAACCAATGTATTCTTGTTATCTTTTTTTTTTTTTTGTTCTTTGTCTAGAGATAAGGTTCTAGCATTACCTTTCAGATAGTTGATTTTCACTTCACTTATCTCCTAACGACTAAGACTGTGGGATTCCCGGCACTTATTCGGTCAAACTTCACATAATTTGCTACTAAAAAGCTGCGCCAGCTTTCAAATGCGGCTCACCATAAGTATCACAAGAAATCACTCCTTTAGAAAGGTGCCTCGAAGTCAGTAACCACACTCGATCGTTCACCATATTTCCACGTCTATCGGCAATCTGTAGGAATTCTTCGCCCAAAAAACTCAGTGCCCTTCCACTCTGTGAAGAAGGATAACCTGCGAAACTGTGTATGTGGGCCCCTAATGGCGAAATGCACCTCCGTCGCGGGTCGGCCTCACATTGCACTATCTTCGGGATCGGTCCACGTATGAGCAGTACTTAACTCCTGCTTCACCTCCGCCGCGGGTCGGCCCGGCATTGCACTATCTTAGGGATTTTGTCTCTACACATGGACACGATCTTGGGGGAACTAGCCCTTAACAGCTTTGCTGTCAAATATGTTTGTGCTACATGAAACGCTCCATCGAAGCACCGCTATCCGCCATGGTTGTTAGTGGCTATGGTGCTAGGCTGCTGAGCACGAGGTCGCGGGATCGAATCCCGGCCACGGCGTCTGCATTTCGATGGGGGCGAAATTTGAAAACACTCATGTGCTTAAATTTAGGTGCACGTTAAAGAACTCCAGGTGTTTGAAATTTCCAGAGTCCCCACTACGGCGTGCCTCATAATCAGAAAGTGGTTTTGGTACGTAAAACCCCATAACTTAACTCGAAGCACCGCTGCTGAAACGGGCGTGCCAGATGAACCAGTGGCTGCTGTTTCTATTCTAGAACTCACTACGGAAGTCGGTACAACTCGATAGGCTCGGCAAGCCCTCCACTGAAATAGAAACAACACTACTTACTGAAAGTGCTAAAAAGTTCCGACTGTGACGTCAGGGCATATTTATGACTCAGCCTGTCCTCGACAAAATTATTCGTTGCGTAGGTGAGATGATCACACCTCGTTATTGACTGAGCATAATTCCCAAAGGACCAAGCTATAGACATGCGGGATTCGAAAGAATATTATGTTGTTGTTGTTGTAAAGCACCAAGGTCGTATCTTGTTCAGACCAATGTTCCTCCGATAAGTTAACAAGAGATCGGTAGCGAGGGACGAGTATGCGACTCCAGTGTACGGACCAAGTACATGCCGTAGTTCGAGTAATGATAGTATTTTATGTATATTTAGTGCGGACATTCTGGCCATTGTTTCTAATGTGAATAAGCTGAAGAAAGCAATTAATAGGCTATGCCTTCTCGTACGTTCTACTCAGGACACAGTGGCGATCTAATCATCTTAATTTTAAATGGGAAGTACGCATGCAGCTGCAGTCTCGTTCTAATCATTCCCAGTGAGAACGTCTGAATCGAGGGGAACATCCGAATGTCTAAAAATTGAAGACTCGCGATTATGCAAACTGCGCGTATCTCTGTATCACTGCTTTTCGCCTTTAAGTCGTGTTCTGAACGCTGGCCGAAATCGGAACATTTTTTTTTTTCATTGGGATGTTGTCGATATATTTTTTTTAATTAGCAGAAGGTTGCTTGAATCTAAGGAACAGGGGTCATAACCGTTCAAACGCCGGAAATCGTGAGTTGAAACCCGCCATCAATGCCTATTTATGGTCGCTGGCTTTAACTAAGCTACGAAACTGTCCATAAATGCGTCTGCATTGAAGCATGTGAAGTATATCAGCGAATTGAAAAATAACTATTTATTGCTTGTTTTTTTCTGTGCCGATAGGGTTTCGTTTTCGCTATGCAACAATTTTTTTTACTTGTTCCTATTGTGTTGCTATTGTTCACCGCAGAAGTCGGCCAATCCTCGTCAATGTGTAGACAAACCGGCGCTCGCACCAGCGCCGAATGACATAAACAACACTTCGGAATCCCCCTGAAACTTTACATTTCTATAATCCCAGTACCTATTACGATCTCAAAAAGCTAAATTGCTCACTGCAACAGTTGACTCATATCATTCTGCAAGTTCCTCGTTATCATAAGTAGAGCAAGCTATTCGGAAAAAAATGTGCGCTGTGCCATGCGTGCAATCTCGCAAAGTGTGCTGCAACCAAACCGACTACAGGTAGCTGGATGAAAAGTTACTGCTCGTTACGAGATCAGCTCTTCCTAAACTTTCGCCAGCCGACTACAGGCGTGTTTGCTTGCGAGCCCTTCGGCTGGCTGATGCCGGCGCAGCTCCGACAAAGCTTTCGTCAAAATTGGAGCCAGCTTTCATGCAAACCAGCTACAGACCTTCTATCGCCCAATCTTCTATTTCTTTTATTATTTTGTCACCGACGTATTCAACTCAAACTCTCGCAAAGCCGTTCTAGCGGGGGCTTATCAAATGTCGCCTGCTCTGAATTCGAAACAAGCGCGCGGACTACTTCGAAGTCGGGTTACACTAGGTCTTGCTCTTTTCGCGCTAACCCGCGCTGTCGACGCTGGGGCGGGCGATTCAGTGCTCATTAGCGACGTTGCGCGTCCGCCGGCATCCGCTGGTCACGTAATGACCGACCTGCCACAGGAGCGCCTGACCGCGACCCGGAAGAAGAGACGCGACGCCCGAACACAAAAGGACACCGGATCAGCACGGTGCTGTCGGCCCTTCTCTCGGTACGCCGCCACGTATGGCACGAGCGAAACCAGCCGCGCGCGGGAAAGCACCAACTCGACTTGCGACACGAGCTGTTTGATGTCTCTTTTTGTGCTCGTCTCGGAGTGCGAATACGCATGCTCCGTGTGGTTTGTCATGGGCGGCGTCCGCGTGGCGGAGACATTAATTACACACGCTTGACCTGCGAAAATGAGTATTAGAGTTCCAGGGAGTAGGTTCTTTCCTCTTGCTGTAACACGGGGCTGGTTATGTGAGAAAATAAATAAATAAGTGAATCTCCACGGCTCGAACGCTTAGTGTTGAGGAGAATAAATGCATAATCGCAATGACCGCTGACTCTGTAGGTGTGTTGCTAAGCTCTATATATAGCTCGGCCTCGTAGTGGCGTTCTTAGAGAGTTTAGTCGTGAAATTACGCCGAATCTATTATCCATCTGTGGTTAGCAAACTTCTACCGCGCCTACTTTACGCTAACCGATGTGAATAGTCAAGTCATGCGAGAATATTTTATTAGACTCCCACTGAATGCAGAAACTATATCGAACGTGTCTGAGCGCTAGTGAAAGCATGGGCCTAGTGCTCCAAGAATTGACGCACCAATTCAGTGAAGAGAACCCAAACTGAGAACAACAACAAGAAGAGATTTGTTCTTTACGCTACTCCTAAACAACTTCTATTGATAAAACCGGTGAGTGATATGCAAATGCATATAATGCTATGCAAGTGCATACATTGCTACTCTTGGCGGAGCTCGAAAAATTCGCTGGGCTAGAACCGAGATAACCCGATCTTGTCCGTGGTATTTTGCAGCCGAAACGTGTTTATCAAGCCCTGTTTCAACATGGAGTGGTTAAGGACAGGGACCGGTTAGAGGTGGCAGACAGAGATGCACTGCGAACCATCACCTCATCCCGATTTCTATTCTACAGGTGTAAATAGGTCTCGACACGTTGGGTGAATTAGTTAACCAGTGGCGCTCGTTCCGCCGTCTCAAGCTTTCATTTTGCTTAGCACTTCAAGCCCTACACCCATATCCACCGTACATCTTCACTCGGACCCATCCACGCAGACGCAGCCAGTCACCAGCATACAGTTATATATCCACTACCGCTCTTACCGCAACACCCCGCACTCGCCATGGCTGTCAAACAAAAAATAAACAAAACAAAAGTCATTTGACGCTCCACACGAGCATTGATAACTCCGTGTGGATCACATCTCCCGCCCGGTCTCTCCAGCCGCGAGGAGGTTGCGTTAGACGGAGACGTGTGGGCGCTGAACCGACGCCAGCCGTAGCCTGTCTGTCTGCCCAGGACCGAAGGTCTGCCTTTAGCGCGACATGTCCCTTCTGCCCTTGCCAAGCTGTCCTTGCAGACATACCACACCTCTTGAGGTATTGTCCCGGACTGTACTCATCAAGGCGTCATTACCTGTCACAAGTGGAAGGAGGAGGAGGAGGAGGAGGAGGAGGAGGAGGAGGAGGAGGAGGAGGAGGAGGAGGAGGTAGTAATAGACGGAAAGACAGGGAGGTTAGCCAATTCTCAGACTGGCTGGCTACCCTGTGTTGATGAAAGCGGGTAAGGGAAGTAAAAGTTAATAGAAAAGAAATGTTACAAAAAGAAAGGAAAGAAGAGCAAAAAGACTAGGAAAAAGGAACGGCGAATACGGCACTGCTTGAAGTCTATCTCTAGTCGAGGCTACATCCAAGATTGACTACCCGACAACCATCTGTGGACTACCATTTGTGACTACGATCTGTGGCCTTCACCATAGAACCTTGTTAGATTAGATGGAACATAACCAATTATACATGTATTCATAATTTGCACGCACCAAATGCTTTATGCCGCAGGGAAACCTTTCGATTGCTATGAAACAATAAGGCGTTCCATGAAAATTTATACAACGCTTTACTTTCACTGACACTCAAGAACAACACGTAACACCATTCGTGATACAATCGCAATACAACGTGTTTAGAATGAGAGGGATCGACTGAGAGAGCAGAGCAAAGCCTGCTGAGGGGAAGCACGCCCCTTGCTTTTACTACAAGCGCGAAAACAAAGTGCCGTGCCGACGTCTAACGCCCCCTGAACACAGCGACGCGAAACCGCCACCCACGGCTGCAGCTGTCAAGGACACTGCTCCGAGGTGCATGGAGTCATGTACAAGTCCCGGAGTCACTGCGATGCCGGTGTGTGGGATCACTCCCATAGCTAAAGCAGTTCGTGTTACAAACAGACACACACCATGACCATCTGTTGAACTTCGGCCCTATATTGCCTATACACAAAACATATTAAAGTTTCTAAGAAATTTTTCTCTCTAATGCGCCCGACATTTTTTCTAATTCCAATTCCTCCTTGCTTATTATTTTCTAATTTGCATGGCTTGGGTGTCTGTGAACCTCGAGAGTCAAAGGAGATCAACTATGCGCACTTGTTAAACGGTTGATTTTGCGTGCTTTGTGTCTAATACAGTTTTGGCATAGGCCATGCATTCACTCATTTAATGAGCGGACTCACCATTCCCTGTCTTGATCATAGTCTTTTTGGTTGCGCACACAAGAAATAAGGGTGAGGAGGGGTGGATGTCCCACGAGGGGGCGAATTCACTCTCTCTACTTTTCTTCCAATTCGAATGCACAATGATGCTAACGTTGCTCATTGATTACCGCTCATTTGCCCTTTAATGCGATTATCATTCTAAGGACACTTCACGCATTTTCGAATATCTATGTCCATGCCTGTCCCTAACCGCTTTTCAGCCCGGTGACCCAAGTTGTCTACTAGCTTGGGCCACAAGGCATGTGCTCGTGGTCGTAATGCCGTCGTCGTCGTCGTTCGAACGTCGTCATTTCAGCTGCGTCATCCGACTTCCTTAATGCCGCCGTCGTCACGCTGTCGTCGCACCATTGGCATTTTTTTCAGAAGCATCATTCCATTGTCGTTATACGGTCTTGTCGCACCGCCTTCGTTGTTCCATAAACGTCATTCCTTCTTCGTTATTCAATCGCAATCATGCTGTCATCTATCAATAGAGATTATGCCGCCGTTGTCAAGCCATCGCCGTCATTGTGTCTTCGACAAACAGTCGTCGCCAAGCATTTTTTTATTTTATTTTTATTTGTACATACTGCAGCCCCATAGGAGGGCTATTGCAGGAGTGGGTAACATGTTGTCATGTTGTCATACCGTCCTCGTGATACCATTGTGGTTGTTTCACCATCGTCATTCCAGCTTCCTCATCCGATTCCCGTCATACCATCGTGGTCACACCGTCGTGGTCATGGCCGACTCTCGGGATCGTGTGTCGTAGCAGACTGGGCTGATCCCGGCTACATAAGAAGGGTGCAGAAAGTAAAATTCGCGCATGATTGATTATAAAACAAGCACACATTAACTTCGTTTGCTTGCATGAACACCAAAGTTCGAGTAATACAGAGTATTTCAGTAAGCAAGACATTTGGAACTTCACCTTTCTCAGTTGGCTATATACCTTATGTTTCTCTGCTACTAACCACTTAGTTCAGAACACGGATGTGCAGCGACTACATGAAAGTTAGAAAAAAATAGCAGGAACCGCAACACTTGGCATTCCTAAAGTCACAAAAACACGTCCACTCATGACAGTACTTTCGCACAAGGCTTCACAATAAACTCCGCCTGCCAATGAAAGTTTCTTCTTTTGCCATGAAAGAATCAAGTTACGTTGTTAATACGCAAACATATGTTTATCTTACCTTTAAGAGTCACGTTTCTGTCGAGGCAACAAATTCTCATTGTTCGCGGATGTGGCACACACTTACAGTTCAGAGCAGGTTTGCGCACGCTTCGGAGAAGCCGGTAGTACGGATTTAACTCGCCGTTAGCGTAGGCAGCGGGTGGTCCCGCTCGCTTTCTAAAACACTGCACCTGAAACGTAGCAACGACCGCCGGCCAACTTTGCACAGCAGAAAGAAAAAGGTCTCGCCGGGGATTCACTTCGCTTTCCCGAGGACTTCTCCTTCAGCTCTAGCGAGGATTTTTACGAACGTCAACTTCAAATGCAGCCTTCTGCCGGCTTTCTGCGCAGCATGTGCCTTCATTGCAGGCTTAACTTGTTCCAAGCCGACGTCTGCCGCGAACGACGGGTAGGAAACTGCGTCCGGCCCGGCGTTACTTGGTTGCCTCGCGACCAAGCAGAAAAGGCTAGCGCCAATGTGCGCGAGTGTATACTCACTAAAGCCACGATCCGCACCGAAGCCTCCGCTCCTGGAAGAACATTGTGCCGCTTCGCTGCGGGAGGCTTCAAGTGAAACGGGAGTTGGCCGAGTCGAATTGTTATTTCCTGTCACGACCAGGCGTTACTTCTTATCCAGGTTTTGTTGCAACTTTAGGAGGAGCATTGCCCTTCCTTTGCTTACGCTGCAGGCTCGGCTCGATCGGCTCGAGGTGTACGTGTGCGAGTGCCGTCTTACTCTTCGAGAAACAGTGCAACATGCATATACGGTTCTCTTGAAATGGCGCTAGGCCTTCGTTTTATATATATATATATATTATTACAATATTATCGAGCGATGCTCAAGAGACGGGTTGTCGCGAGAACGACGATGAAGTTCGTCGCTGCCCTTAGCGCCAGCGAGGGTCGGCCTGGCTGTCTGGCTCCAGCGTAAATAGCCTGTAAATAGCCTCTTTCGTCTGTCTTTTCACACGTAACATTCTGGTGGAAGTTAGCGATAACCGTCCTCGCCACAGAACTGCGAAGTGGTCGGCACATCGAGCTTGTCACCATGCCTCCCGGTGACGAGCCCGCCTCTGCAACGGCTTCGGTTTGTCCGACTGCTCCAATCATCACGGTTTCCCCACATCGCGACCCCGATGTGTTCTCTTGCCTGGAGGGACAGGACGTTGACGAATGGATCAAGCTGTATGAACATGCTAGGGCTAATAACAGGCGGGATCTAACGATTATGCTCGTCAATGTCATCTTTTATCTCGGCGGCACCCCACGCGTGTGGCATCAAACGCATGAAGACGAGATAGCCAGTTGGGACAGTTTCAAAGAAAAGCTACGGGAACTGTTCAGCGACCCCTTTGGGCGCAAGGTTGCTGCGAGAACGGCTCTTGCGTCTCGTGTCCAGTTATCTACAGAGCCGTACGTTTCATACATCCTCGACGTCTTGGCGCTATGCCGCAAAGCTGACGATAATATGTCCGAAGCAGATAAACTGCTTGAGGACGACGCAACGAAATTGAGGACGACGCAACGAGCTATGGAAAGAAGAATGATAGGTGTAACGTTAAGGGATAAGAAAAGAGCAGATTGGGTGAGGGAACAAACGCGCGTTAATGACATCTTAGTTGAAATCAAGAAAAAGAAATGGGCATGGGCAGGACATGTAATGAGGAGGGAAGATAACCGATGGTCATTAAGGGTTACCGACTGGATTCCGAGGGAAGGGAAGCGTAGCAGGGGGCGACAGAAAGTTAGGTGGGCAGATGAGATTAGGAAGTTTGGAGGATCAACATGGCCACAATTAGTACATGACCGGGGTAGTTGGAGGAGTATGGGAGAGGCCTTTGCCCTGCAGTGGGCGTAATCAGGCTGATGATGATGATGATGATGATGATGAGATAAACTGCCACATGTGCTAAATGGTATCGCCGACGACGCTTTCAATTTGCTTGTTTTCGGCAACGTCTCGACTATCGACTCCATCAGAAAAGAATGCCGTTGCCTTGAAAAAGCTAAGAGCCGCTGTATCACATACCATATCACGCGGCTACCCAACACTGCTGCTACGTCGACATGTGAGGGTCGACCACGCCAGACCATCACCTGTGACGACGTCACCCGTATTGTTCACCTCGAACTCGAGGCCGCCTGTTCGCCAGCTTTCTCCGCGACGCCTCCCGATCCGCCAGCAACCACCATTGCGATAATTCAGGCCGTCGTCAGACAAGAATTTGAGAACATGGGTCTGAACTCCGTATGTTGATCGTCTCAACCCAGCGTTCCCCAGCTCTGGATAGGTTTGCCTGATTGACGGCCTGGCACGCTAATCCATGTGTTGGGTGAGCGTTATGATGTACATGGTGGTCAAAACAGCACACAAACGGCACATATATCCATCGACATGCACGCACACTTGGCTTACTCATAAAGTATCATTGCGACTTGTAGCTCTAAAAAAGACATTTTAGGAGCATTTTTCTTGCACGCAATTGTGCAAGTAGCATTTGGCAACGGGCAAGGAATGTCTTGTAGCTTCAAGCAGGAGCCATGGTGCAAATGCAACGCAGGCTTCGAAGATTGCCTGCCTGATGAAACTCGACTGCAGTTACATAAAACCTGCTGCAAGTCCTCAGGACGAAAAGCATCAGGACACTAAACACATCGGCGGGCATAAGATGGGGTCAACTGACGCAACAATGGGGTAATTGGAGATCGCTGGAAGAGGCCTTCGTCCTGCAATTGGCACAAAATAAGTTGATGCTGGCGATGATTTATAGTCTTCACTGCGCGAGTGTCTGAGCAAACACCCGTGCAAAGAGGCGAAGAATCCTGACACACTCTAGTAATGGTAGTAACGGGGTGGCAACGACGAAGCGAAGACAAGAACTTAAAGTCGAGCTAGACGAATACACAAAGCTGCGCTGAGCGAGACACCACGTTGGAAGGATAGCCCCCCAAAACAGGGGGTTACTCGCTCACCGTCAACCCGAACAGAGCGGGACAAGCGAGAAAGGGCCACCGGACCTCCGACCGCTATAAACGCGGATCCCGAAAAAAAAAATTGAAGGCAAGAGGGGAGGTGGGGGGGGGGGGGGGGGGGGGGGGGAGCGCTGATGGGACTGGGGCTATTCTGTCGCTTCGGGCGCCGCTTCAGGGACGCATACAACCCATGAGACAATATATCCGCGTAGGGAGCAGCGGCTCATAAGGCCAACACATAAAGAAATGGAAGGGGGTCACCAGCACTTCGGAATACGCGGAGTGTTCCGAAAAAGGACACTGGGATGGCAAGAGAGAAATAGAAGGCAGTGGGAGGGGGGCTTGGGCCGAGGGGGGGGGGGGGGGGTGAGTTGTCGGCCTTTGAGGTGGGGTTGACAACGAAAGAGCGCTCCCCCATGACTCACGGAGCAACAAGCACGGTTCTCGGGTGTCCTGTGTGGGGAAAGGCCCCGAAGCGGGAAAGTGAGTGTAAGGGACGCTCTGTCCTTTATTTGTGGATGCTGCAGCACGAAGGCACGATGGACACAGGGGTCGCCAACTGGCATGATTAGCCTTATCCGGGGCTCACTCCTCTCTGTTCGGCGCATCCATCGACGCGACGCTATTTCTCTCGCGCACGCGTTGCTTTCCTCTTTCTTTCTTTTGTACTTTGTTATCTCGTTCCCTGGGTCTATTTCCGCTGATTAAACTAATGCCTGGCAACCCTCCCCTGCTCCGGGATGGCACAACTCATCCGGCTGTAAAGCTGTTGGTCAGCGTGTTCGCCGTGGCATCGGGCTTTGGGAGTTACGGTTTAGGCTCTTGCAAATCAGTACTTCAAGCTCTTGTGCGCGGTTGACTTACGCTCCTCTTCTTTGCGTGACTGAACCTAAAGTTTTAAGCATTGCATCATCATAGGCCGCGTTTCAGACAATTTGTTGCACGGCATCAGCTGTCTCCTACACGCAATGACAAGGATGCTTTCACGCATTTAGGAAGCCATGCGGGCCGCTTGATGCTCACCTGTGCCACTGGGTTAGACTGCAGTTGCCGCAGAGCCTGATAAGATGGGCTTAAGACGTTTCTTTACATGGGTGTAGACACACTTCGAAAATCATTGTATGTCTTCTCGATGACGAACGCCGAACTAGAGAAACGAAGAAGTCCGAAATAAATAACGTAGACTGACAGGCTTATGCCTAAAGAGAGGAGCACTTTTGTTGTTGTTGTTGTTGTTTATAAATAACGTATATAACATTCTTATTACGAGATTTTTCTGGGTGGGTTGTTCCTTACATCATATTAAGCAACAAGGGTGATCCTAATAGAACAGAGATAGGCAGCGTAGAAAGAGAAACGTAAATACAATGAGCCATATCTAGGATTAAAGCCATTCTCAGCTTTTCTTTTGGAAGATTTACATGGATGCTGCATTTAGCTATAGTAAATAGATACTTCTGTAGTGCACGCCACTTTCTCTTTGCTGCAAAGCTTTTCACTCATCCACCGACATCCGTCGACAAGCCCTGCACGAATTGTCCTCTTTCGCAGGGCACCCAAATTTCGGTCGGAATATGACCACTATGATAATCTCGAGTTGCGCAAGTTTTGCTATTAACCCTTTCGTGTGGGCAAGACACACTATTTGCTTCCTATTTACCTAAAAGAACTACTCGGATACGCTTCTCATCAGCAAGTTTTCATCCGAGTCATGCCTGACAGCGTGGTGAGACGGGCATTAACCATAATGCGATCAGTCTGTGCGATTTTTGCCATGCCTTTGCGAGACTGTGTGGAGAGGTTAAGTGGCTGGGCCGACACAAGTTAAGCCTTACTGCTTTGTATAAACTGCGGGGAAGGCGAAACCGGAGAGACCGGAAAGGGTCGGAGGCAATTAATTAGGCAGTGCAGCGGCCTCTTGCGGCAGTTTCCGTTCTGCTGCGCAACAGGTAGCGCTTGATCTTTCAGGCAAGCTGTAAAACGTCTCCCCCGACGAAGCACCGGGAGGCGAAAAACCTTCCCGTGTTATGCTTTTGGGCTAATTTGGGGCACAACGAGACGCGCACTCGCCATGCTGCTACAGTGCACGGCCGTGCTTCCGCTTCGCTCTAGTTTGTTTTGTTTGTTTGTTTCTTCTCTCACAACGATGTTTTGAGGAGGCCCGCACCTGTTCGCCTGCACCGTTGGGATCGATGTTTGACTCGCTCTGTGTACTTAGCATGCGGAAAAAGGGGAGAGAGAAAGAGAGGGACAATGATACCCCAAGAGTGATGGAAGGAGGGAAGGAGAGAGAGAGGAAGCGGGAAAGGTAGCTAGGAAAGAAGAAAGGATTGAAAAATGGAAGGAAGGCAAAAAGTAAGGGTGTAATGAAGTAAGGAAAAGAAGGAAGGCTGGAAGGAAAGGGCTAGAAGGGAAGAGAAAAAGAAAAACAGAAGCAAGGAAGGAAATTCTAATGCGCTTGGAAACTAACCTGCGTAATGAAAATAATCAGCTATAGAAGGATGAGAAACAAAATATAAATCACTTAAATACGTTAGAGTGCACCCGTATTAACAAGCTCAGCTATAAAAAAATTGAAGGATGCTTAAGCTTCGCTTTTCAATGGACTGACAACCGATATTTAAGGAGCGAGTTTCTTATGGCGCAGCGCAAAGCTCACCTTCAGTAGTGTTTACATCTGCAATGGTTACTTCCAAAAGCGCGTGGATATATAGTAAGCAGAATTCTTGGTCTGAGCAGCCTCTAAAAAAGTAAGTCCCTCCTCCAGCAACGCTCAGAAGTGATCGCGAGAGAGTGATGTCAATAGCCCACCTGGCAAATTGTGAAAGCCGCCCATCCTTCTGCTTTCACAGGAGTGAGTGTAACTGTAATTAACCATCTACGTTTTGACCTTTTCAACCACTTATGAAAATAAATATCTGGTGCAATAAATTCACGTTGTTTTAAAGACAGTTCTTATATTTGTACCACGTTTTTCCCCAACTACAGGCCCACGTCATGGCTGGCTGGCCCCCCATCGTCGTTGTTCTGTCGATAGACGAGCCAAGCCAACTTATCGAAAACATAGGCGAAGGCAGCGCCACTTTTCTTGCTCACTACAAACGGAGGCTTATCTGCACACTGTAAGTCAGGAAAAGCTTATAATAGTAAAAAGAATACTGCATTTCAAAACTAATAAAAAGACCAGGAACCGTGTACACTAGTAGAAGGTCACGTGGTGGACCTCTTATGCAGCTTCATGTTTTTGCCGTGTGGAGCGCCAAAGGTCATTTTTCGGGACCTTTTAGTGACGAATTAAAGATATAAATCCACGTTTAATGAAAAAAATCGTGGCTCGTTTTAGCTACTGTGATAGCGAATCATTCCATCAGCGAGGTTATCTCGATTCATCTTCTGAGTGGTTGTCTCTCCCTTTAAGAGTGGAACGCAATAACATTCAAAGATCCCTGACTGCTTCTCACGCTTCCCGGCAACTGGAGCGCATGGAACCGTAATGTTTAAGCAGGAGACACACGGTACGATTCGGCGTCCGATCCGACGTGCGGCGCCGCATGCTCCGGCATGCGGCATACGACGATTCGGGACACACGGTGCGTGCATCCGAAAGATTGAGCGGCGCGTAAGCTCCACCCAGATCCAGCCCCCCCAGCTTGACTTCATAGCCACGTCGAGAAACGCAATATAAACAACTCTGCACAACATTGCTTCGCTTTACGCGAACACTGTCAATAAAATTATGCCCCTGCGAGTGGCAGAACACTTCACGACGGCGCGTTATCCACTGACGACTCCGCTAACAGCCAGAGATAGGGCCGCTAGGCCTAGCTAGGCAGACGCCGCGGTCGACGGCGCTTACGATCCAACCCGAGCTCGTCGAAGAGCGCTTATGTTTGCCAAAACAATTAACACTGTACACTTAGGTAGCCAGTAATTAAATACAATTGGTTTACTCGACGCAGTCGTTGCGAAGGGCAAACGTGCAAGCGAAGCGAGCAGCCTCGCTCAGACGGCCGGTGTGTGATGTCTGCCCACGAAATGCCCTCGCGTCGCGGCTCCCGATCTCGCCAGTAGCCTAGTGCTAGTGTACTAGGCGCTGCTTTGCATAACAGGCACACGTTCGAGATAATTTTACTGAACTGGTAACTATTTCGTGTCGGAAACAAACTGCAGCAGGCAAGGAAAACAAAACAACAACAACAAAAAAAAAACGCTGCGAGAAACCGGCCAGCCAGCGCCGCCTCCGTGGAGGGAACGTCAGAGAACGTCACATGCCAGCCGCGCTGTCATTGGCTGCGGCCAGACGACGGTGCGATTGTCGGACGCGTCGGACGATGAAAATCTGCCCGGCTTGTCGCACGCCGGACGTCCGATCCGGCGCTTCGGCACGGCAAAACACCTCGATTCCGGCTGCCGTTCCGGCGCGTCGGACGCCGGATCGGACGCCGAATCGGACCGTGTGTCTCCCGCTTTACCGAGAAACGCTGACCGCGAACGCCATGCACGAAGGTAAGCTTTGTGGTAGGAACGCGATCTCGTGTGTGGGCCGCGATGCGACGGAGGCGAGCGCCAGCTAGAGGTACTGCAAGCAACCGGGCACGCCGCTCCGTGGCCCCCAAGACATCCGCGCGCCGGTGCGCGCAAATGGCGGACGCAGCGGCTGGCCTGCAAATTGTAGAAACGCTAGAAAAGGAGGTTCTGTGAGTTTTCGAGTAAAAGAATTCTCTTTTTTCGTGTAGTCAAATTACAATCCTAGAGCTATCAGGTAAGTAGGTTGTGTGTAAATCGTAGTTTACGATTTTTCCACCTACTTTTCCTTGATAAATTCAATTACTTCAGTAAATTTCTTGCGTCACATGGACGACCTGGTTATGATTGGTACGAAAATCGTTTGGCCGAAACGGCGTCCGATGCCGGTCGCCGACGCGGGATTTTCTGTGACACGGGCTCCTTAACGCTATCGCGTTGAAATCGCGATGGACATACTGGAGGTGGCGAGCACAACACTTACTACCTAGTAATGGAATTTTTTTCTCGCTCACTTCGTCACCAAGTTTTTCGTTCTTACCTTTTTTTCTCTTTTTTTTTCTCAGATGGCAAGATTTCACCTTTGCCGACCTTATATGGAGAGTTTATCGTCTATAGTTGTCATGTGGCTAAGCCGCAATGTACGACACGTATGCAGCGGGCGAAAAAAAATGAACACTACGTTGCATTCAACCTGTACGTAAGGCTGCAGTTTCGATACACTCTGATAGATTCCAAGGAAACATATTCCGCGACAGGGCGTTGAGCTGTTGAGCGCGGAGTCGATGGTTCAATTCCTCGCTGCGGCAGCCGCATTGTGATGTATTCGCAATGCGCCCTCATCTTGGGGCACCTCAAGAAACAAGCCCAAGATTGTCAGAAATCTTACCTCGAGCTCTCAACAAGGCGTCCCTTGTAACCCATTGTGCGCTTTCGAGATGTTACAACTCCACCATTTACTTTTTTAAATAAATAGACAGGCTTTCGACGGCCCGTTTTAAATTCAGTAACAGCACGCACGGCAAGCGCGTCTAAATCTCTTTATGAGTTATACTTTGAGGGCTGGGTGCTGAGCCCCTTTTGTTTTCTTCCGCACGTGCCAGTGAATGTCAGTTTCTGCGTTTTGACAACCTGAGGAAAGAGTTGGTACCTCGTGTTGCCGCACGTCATACGAACGAGTGTGACAACAGAAGACACAATCCCGGACACTAGGTTTGCGCTGCGAACATCGGAGGCCAATTCTCAAAGGAACATTCGTCGTTGTCCGCCATCTATCCATAAGCGCCATAAAGAGCGAGAGAGAGAGAGAGAGAGAGAGAGCTTTAATGGTGGAAAGGTGGAAGAATTCAGCCTGCAGAACGTGCTCCTGACTTGCTGCTCCAAACGCGCGGTGGAATCTTACGGCGATTGCAGCACACTGCATAAAAAGGTCACATTTCCGACGCGATAAATTGCAGAGTAATCGTACAGACGTAATTATCTGACTTTACGCGATACATCTAATACCGACGTAATCGTTTACGTATAATTGCGTAAATGTTTCCATAAGTGTATTTGTTTCCTTGAGGGAGAACACTTATGCGGAAATAAAATTTTAAACATAATAATAATTTCTAACGCAACAAATCGCTGCAAGGCGTCGACACAAGCGCTGCTGCTCCGACCTACACAGGGTTTCGCAGCTAACTTTAGCCAGAGTTTAAAAATATGCTAATGCTGTGCATCTGGACAGAACCAAGGTAATGTCATTTGCCGTCGCTAGGAGATACTCAATTTTTTTTCGTTCAACCGAATTATATAATTAGTCCTAATTAATTACTCAGTCTTTCAAATATTATGATTACATTAATAGTGTCAATGAGAAAATTGTATAAAGACATGAAACACTCCAGCTACAGCTTTGTGTTGTTCAATACTTGCTGCATAAATGTGTTTTTCGAGCGGGAAAAAGGTCCGCGAATATAAGAGCTGCCAGTAGCACGGCAATTTTGCGTGCATTTGCGGGCTTCTTTCACGCTCGGAAAAATACTCTTATGTAGCATGTTTTGAGCAACAGAAAGGTGTATCGGGAGTTTTTCATGTCGCCCTACAATTTTCTCATTGACACTTTTCATCTAAATATAATATTTTAGAAATCGATTAATTAATTCATACTAACTATCTAATTAGGCGGGATGCAATACATAATCTGAGTATGTCCAAGTGACGGCAAACAAGTTTACCTTGGTTCTGTCCTGCTACGTCGCATTCGCATATTTTTTTAGCTCCGGCTAAAGTTAGTTGGGACACCCTATATATCACCGTTGTTGCAGTATTCTGCAAACGATGATTGCATCGGCTTAATCCACAGAAGCTTGCCACAATCGACACCCTAGCCGAAAGAGCGCACGAAGCAAATTTAGAAATGCGCGTCTGACATAATCGGTGACAGTGCCCATCGCTCAAAGCGGGGCAAGTGCTCCCGAGACCTACAAATGTTAAACTGCGCTCACCGTGGTGCGATGGCTGACATGGTCGCGCGGAAACACGGCTGCTCTAATATATTGCGCACATATTTTTGGACTTTGAAGCGCCATACCACGCTCTGATTATGTGGCGCGCTGTAGTAGTAAACTCTTTTTTCTGTAAAGTGGCCCCAATGCACGGTACGAGAGCGTTTTGGGGTTCTGCCCCCCATAGCAATGCGCTGGGGCCTGGATTAGGCCCGCGACCTCATGCTTAGCAGTGCAACGCCATGGCCCCTGAGCTACCGCAGCGGGTTGAGCATAGTTCCAAGTTTCTGCACTATAGATGGGACAAAGCTCGGCGCGTAGCACTCAGCTGAGTGGCGAAAGATGGACGCCCCTCTTGGCGTCGGTAGTGCCGTTTCATTTGCCTCACAGCCCTAGCGGCTAGTGCCAGCAACACTGGTGTGATGATGATGGTTGTGATGATGATGATTTATTCTCATCCCCTTCTAAGTGTAGTGGCGATAAATAGTCACCTAGCCAGTTTGAGCTAAGCAAGCAATCTATAGGTATTTACCAGTAGAGGTATTTGTCTCTGTCTCCTTAATGTTTTTTTTTTCTTCTCTTCAATAAAACCTCTGTAGCTACCTTGTATATTTTGCCTGTGCCTATTACGGATCCGGTACTATGAATTTCTTTCCTGTTTTTTCTTTCTTCTTTTTTTCAGCTGAGAGTTGATAAAATGAATCGCAACGACATCTGGCTCGTGCAGGCTGCTTTGTACGGACTTACTCTAGTAATTCATGAACGAGAAGAAAGAAGGTTAACCGTGGGGCCCGATTTTTATTAATCACGCCAACCAACAAAGACACCAAGGACAAGATGGGGGAAATTACTTGTGTCTAGTATGTGAATTAAAGAAATGATAAATTAATGGCGATGAAAGAGCATGAAAAACAATTTGCTACAGGTTGGGAACGATCTCACTCCTCCGTATTACGCGTGATGACACTTTTGCGTCATAAGACCGCACTTGTACCAGGACAGACAAAGTAGTACGAGGCTCCAGCTTATTCCTAACCATCCGGTAAACATTAACGTGCGTAGACATTTCAGAACTGAGACATTTATTTATGTTCTTAATATCGTGCATTTCTTTCTTCTTTTTTGGTCCCCTCTACACTGTCACGTAACGGTGTTTATCGTGGGCTACAATCAAGCCCATACTTATCTTATCACCAGCAAGATATATAACTACATGCCCTGTCACAGGTATTTTTTAACCTGATACCTACAGATACATGACATTGTCAAATTAGAGAAGTTCACAAAACAAGGCAGTTTCAACCCTAAAAAAAGGAGAAAAGAAACTGGTCTTTTGCGTGTCAGCAACGCGATATGACTATGAGACACGCCGTAGTAGGTGACTCAGGGATAATTTTTACTAACCTGCGGTTTTTAGCGTGCTCCTAAATCTAAATAATCCAGCGTTATTGCATTTCGCTCCTATCTACATGCGGCTAGCGCATACGGGATGGAACTCTAGACCTCGATCTCAGCAGTGCAATGCCATAGCCATGGGGCTACTACCACAGCGGGTCACCCACAATCAGCCCAGCTGTGACGCAATAGTTGGCGCAATATTATGCTTGGTGCATCTACCACTGTGTCTTCCTTTCGCTGTGCACAGAGACGCCCAGTTACCGCCGGGCTCGGCAAGTTCGACGACCGACCACTGTCGGAAGAGACGATCTTCCGAGATAGATGTTAACATTCTATCCGAAAAAAAAAAGCACTATTGTGTTTCTTGGCACCTGCCGGACTCCGTGAAGGCCTATACTACTTCCCGATTTTCGTTTCTCTCCTCCTCATTTCTTTATAGCCCCTGATCCCCAATGCACGTGCAGGATAGCAAACCGGAAACTTTCTTCTGGTCTACCTCCCTGGCCTTTCCCCTCTCTCTCTTTCTCTCTCTCTCTCTCTTTTCCTTTTGCTGAATATGTGAATAGTGCGACAGGACAAAACGAAGAGCTCCAAAAACGGCAGTAGCTCGCTCACGATGCGTCGAGACCTGCGGTATTAGCAACGGCCAGCATCAGTGATAGTGCAAGCCACTTCTTTCTTTTTTTTTTCTGCGCGCTTTCACAATAGCTCGACGTCTACGCTGCGCGACGAAGAAAGTTTATCAGCTGGCCCTAGAGGCCTTCGTGCGCAGAATGAGAGCGCAAGGCCTCAACGTGAATGCATTTCCGGACACGGCGCGGGTACGCCGCCACACCCCGGTGCAGCGCATTCTTGACGTAACGGCTCGGGAGTTCGCGAATAGCTTTAATGGCTGGGATAAGAACCGCTCTAGACGAGAGAATATTTCCTCGCATATGATAAGAACTAAAAGAAAGAAAGAAAGAAAGTAAGAAAGAAAGAAAGAAAGAAAGAAAGAAAGAAAGAAAGAAGCTTGCCGCTCGCACCTCGATGTACGGCGGTGGCGGTTTCAGTAGAATTGCGCGGTACGTTGATGCGATTACGCGCAGATCTAGAGCCGGAAGTCCATTTCGCTAAGCGCCTATTTACGTCTTGTTTCTGTGAAGCTGTCGCCCTCTATATCTTTCCTTATGAAGTGGAATGTGCCAAAAGAGAACAGCGGATAACAAAATATCTAGAGCAGGGCTTTCAGAGCCGCTTTGTTTCCCTGGGTCTTGTTTCTCTTCTTTTCTTTATTTCTTTACTGTTTGTGAAGGCGTATAATGGCACATCATGAAGCCAAGCACAATTTCAACGGTGAAATAATGGTACAAGTAGAGCAACTACAAAGAATAACATTACGAAGACGATGAGAAAAAAAAAGAAGAGATACGGCCTATCTTTAACCAGCGGTGCTGCAACGCTTTATCCCAGACCCAGAAATAGTTCCTTCTCTTGCTTTGATTGAAAACGTGTAATTACTAACGTTCCCTTTAATGCATACCGCCTATTCACAGACAAGCTTAAACATTAACTGCAGCACTTGCATTGGCCCTACACCTGCTTTGGTGCACCATACATTTTTGATGAACGGTAAACAAGAAAGACAACAAGTCAAGACGCAAGAAAAACAAGGAATGAGTTTTTTAGACAACGCCAAGCGAAAACCAATATACCAAAACGCAGACAAATACACGAGACCTTGTTCCAGCAAGTAATGGAGACTTCGGTAAGGCATCTATATTGTAAAAAAGTCAATACGCTTTTCTACTACCGAAGCGTTTCAGTGCGACGCCCATAGTGGAAACGTTTGTAGCTTCAAGTTTTCCTATGAGAATGCGTTCTTGGTTCAGCGGTAGAATATTTAGCAGTGTAAAGTGTCCACGGGTAGGCTCACACAGTTCTCAGCGCTTTTAGAGATGACATGCTAGTTGCACCAACAGGAACCTGATCTTATTCAGTGCAATTTTCGTTACGTTTTGCACACGGTCGCATTTACACGTCCAGTTTGGAACCTCCGAGAGACATATAAATGCCACCGCTGATAAGAAACGTACTTGTTACGAGTCTTTCTTCGTTCGCATGTGGGTTCTTTCCACAAAATCGCATGTGAAAAGCAAGAAAAATTACTACAGGGCAGCACAATAATATTGTGGGAGAAATTGCTCAAGTAAATGCAAGCTGTGTCCATGTGACTAGAGCTGGCTCAATGTAAGCGAGCAAAAAACTATATTTGTTTACTGTAGCACATGTTCGATGGCCAAGGAGTAGCCGGCGCCGCATTTGTGCGCAAACATATCCTTCTACTGGATTAATAAAAAGAAGCGTGCGAGAGACATTTGAGGGTTGCCTGAGCTCCTTGATATCTTATACATAGTCTTTAAATCAAACCTCCATTGAATTTGTGCCCTAAGGTTTTCACTCTACTTACTCACGACGCGGCGCTGACATGTTGGCTTGTTTCCTTTCCATAACTTGGTCATCTAAACAACCATGAATGAAGTACGACTGTGGTAAATCGCAACCTGAGCACTTCAATGCAAGTGCGCATGCGCACCTTACATTATTTATTGTGCAACGTCTTCTAAGCTGATGCTGGGCTTCGCCACGAACAAATTGCTATCTGTACAACGTGACTCCCAATACTGGGTTTGTAAAAGGTGAAAAAAAAATAGTTTAATTTAAATATTATATAACCCAATTCAATGCGTATGACTATGTCTATTTTCATCCTATTATATAACATGTAAGCTCGTTCGTTGTTTCTGTGTATGTACTGTACAAGTCGTAAGTTTTATTTCATGCAATGTTTGTGTTCAGGCAAAGAAAGCTTCGCCTTACCAATGATGCATTGCTATTGTCTCGGGAATCGTTCTGAAATTTGTGTTGGTATTTGTCTGTGCAAATGTGACCCAACGAGGAGGTTCAGTCACTCAGTTCAGCGTGCTTTGTACTTTTTGTAAAACGTTATCTAGCTATTAGTTAAGTTGGCTTTGCCGCATTTTGACATATACTACAGAAAAGCACCTTCTACAGGCACTTTGAACGGCAATAAAAAGTTTGCGATTGGTCGCTATATTTGTATATAGTCGCTATACGTATATATGGTCTCTATATGTATATGTCAAATGTAAATGCCACGCCGCCGCACGTTGCGCGAATGTGCGACAGCGTGGTATTTACATTTAATATTTACATATCAAATGTAAGAGCAATGCAACGCATGTCGGATCCCCGAATATGGTATGAAACGTTATGATGAAAGTTTCTATAATGGAGTGTGCTGTTAATAAAAGTTACCTTGCGTAGATTTATTCAAATAGATAAGTTTTCTTGTGTTACTGTAGTTGTTAGTCTGTAATCCGCAATTCTTGTTTCTAACGTCGCGTTTTACCAGCTCTACGTTGAAGGTCAACTATGAGATTGTACGGCTGCAACAGTGAAAGCCAGTGGCGTCATGCTGCAACGCGACCTGTGTGGAAGCCGTCAATAAGCACAGCCAGCCGTGTCCCCCTCGAGCGAAGTCCTGAACCAGAAAGCAGAACCCTATATAGAACTCCTGAAGGGTGCGAGAACTCGCTTATTCAGCTTCGATGTCTTTGACGTATCGGTTGTCATATTGGCGTACATACGTGAAGGGTGCTTTTGAGACCAGCCTCCTCAGGCTGCAAGAAAAAGACCAGAAGACCAATAACATGCAGTGCCTTGTTCCTGCGGTTTTATAAATCCGGCGTTAAACCAAAATCGGCTGGGACCACAGGCCACCGCAGCTCGCAACAGGCCACCCGGTGCCTATTTTCCCAGCACCTTTCATCCCGTCTCATTCTATTCATTTTTTTTTTTTTTTTTGGCTCCGGCACACTTTAACACGGGGCGATAACCTTGCTGATTTATGAGTCCTCCCATTGCCGACATGTGCGGCGGCACCGCGGGCGCAACATTCTTTTTGTTCTTATTTTTACATATTTTTTATCGTCTCCCATTGCAAGCCTCCCTTCGCGAAACCTCCACCGCAGCCTCTCTTTCTCGACTTCTTTGTCCGCGCGTCCGCTCCGACCAAGCGCTACGGGCGGCCCGTCGTTGGCGCGTACGCGATTTCACGCTTCCGGCGTCGCATTGGTTCGGTGAGCAGCTCGCACTGTCGCCGTCCCAGCAGCATCGCCACCGCACTGCATCTCTCGCTGCCGGGGGATGCCGGTTCGTCCGCGGCTAATTTCATAATGGGTTCTCGTGCCCCTCGCTTCCATCGCTGGGAGCTGTACGGCATTTATCGGCAGACCGATACCTATATGGCCGCCACCCACCCCCGTGCCCCTCCCACCTCTCTTTCGCGCTTTCAATCCGCTTCCTCCTATTTGCACGCGCGCGAGCGCGCAGGTCCTGTTTGCATCTGCACTGCGGATAAAGACGGTGCCGTTGTTTCGGCGTGGTGTTCCGAGCGCGTTTGAAACGACACGCTTTTGTAATACGCTAAGAAGCTTACTGCCGCGCTAAAGCTCTTGTCCTCTTTTTTTTTTTTTTTTTTTTGGAAGCGGCGGCAAACATTTCCCGGTAAAGGGAAGGAAGCCGCAGCCGATACTTTCAGACTACGTCCCATTGTTATTGTTCGTGCCAGTGGATTGTTGCAAGGTTTTAAAGTACTACTCCGAGTGTCACCGTCGAGCTTGAAGCATTGTCTTGTCCCGTGTTTCTTGTTTTTTTTTTATGTCATGACAATTATGGAGAAACCGTTAATTCAAGCACGAAACATTGCTAGTACATAAGCCCAACAGCGCAGTGATGACGCTTTGTCGGATTTTGCAAGAAGCGTTATTGATTTGGTCGACTAGTGCAATTTACCGTCAGAAAGTAACGCAATAGCTTTCGAAAATGCTGTAACCTTGAATAAATTATGGCTATCTGGGGAACACATGATTTTCAATACTCGAGTTTTTATTTCCATTGCGCTCGTGTTGGTAGGCGGCCATCGAAGTCGTGAATCTAACCCGCGACCTCGTACTCGTAAACAAAGGGCGATAGCTATTGAGTCAACGCAGTGAATAACAAGCTTAATTGTGTGACGTTTAGAATGTAAACACTCACGTTATCAGTAGAGGCCACCTGGTTTAACTCCTGTTTATATTTTGACCGGTCATCAAATCACCTGAATGACCATTTTCTACGTTTAACTTTCCTGTTGTGTCGTCAACTTTAAGTTGCCTATAACAAAATATACAGAGGCCCCTGCCGAAGAAAGACCTGAGCCCGGAAAAGCAATACGGTGCTGTTGTAGGGATTCTCGAAAATAATACAACCTACGATTTTCGTTGAATATACGCTCAACAATAATTTCATTGCGGTGCTGCGCGCATCGCTTTGTGTATTCCGCTTGACCGCCATCTGTCCTTTCTGTCTGAATTTATTCTGTCCCAGGTATCGAAGAGAGGGCGGCTTTTGTCACCTTTGTTCCCTCTGTTCTCCTCATTTTACGCCGCAGCCTTCAAACGGGAACAATGCCTGCGATCCAATGAGGCATTAACAAAGTATTCATCAATCATTCTCCATTTCGTCACAGGAAAGCATCGGTACGGTGTTGAAAGCTTTTCATAGTGTGTTCGAGAGGAACAATTGGTCGGAGTATGCTGCGCATAGATTGAAGGTACCTCTCTTTACCAACAATTCATAAAAAAATGTGTTGGTATAAGTGTAAGGACTATTACTTAGGTGAGGAAGTGCATAACATTTCCTAATCAGGACCCGATGGATAGCCGGTGTCGTATTGCGCACCAACATGTCTTTCATACCATGTCAATGAAAAGATAATGAATTTCCCTCTCGTACGCATCCTCGTACCTGCCGCGGTACAGCACTGAGGCTATAGTGCTCTAATACGGAGTAGAAGGCGCCAAGTGTTCTGTCATTTCCGTCTCATGCTGTCTCATAGCGACAGATGCGGAATGTAGAAACAACAAGACACAAACTGACACCTCTGAGAGCCCTAAGCCATGTACGGTACTAAGCAGCTGACGGCACGGTAACACTGCAGCGGCAATGACTGCAGCGATATGATGACGACGGCGGACATGGCACGACGACGACGAAGGTGACGAAAATGACGAAATAATTATGACGAACGACGACAGCCATTTTAGGCAAAACATTTCCCGAACGTTATCTCATCTCTCTTAGCGTGCCCGTAACAAAGATTTTTAAGTGCGTTACGTTATGGCGTTACGCAGCAACGTTGTGCAACAGCATGACACAAGCAGTGCTACGCTCGAAAGAAAGAAAAAAAGAGAGAAGGAAAGAAAGAAAGAAAAAAAGGAAAGAAAAAGGAAAGAGCTGCGGGGTTTAAGGTAAAATTGTATTCTCCTGTGGATTTCTTGCCGTTCACACAATCCTAGAGCTACTGACTCCAGGTACCATGCACCTTAAGTGCAAATTAGTGTTTTGCAAGCCCTGGGTAAACTCTTCAAAGCGAAAGTGTAGCTTTCCCACGTTAAAACCAGTCAACAAGTCAGTCACGATCGAATGAGCAACGTAAATTTCGTGCCAGCCGACTTCACACCACGTTCGTGGTTGATGCGAAGTTATCAAATATAGAAAGAAGTTTACCACTGTGCACGACACGCACGTCTCTCCTAGGCACCGGCTGGCTCAGCTAATGCAGATGGGCTAAGTGAAGAAATAAAAAAAAAGCTTTTCACTTTGATGCGTAGAAGCGAGACCTACGTTGTTGAGGGGTGCTAGGCGGGGCACGGTTCTCTTGTGGATTGTCACCGCTTGTTTGTGCGTAAACACAAATTGGCTGGAGAGCCTGACGTCTCATCGACGAATGGATCGATGCGATGTTGCCGCGTCGCCACCGCTGTCACAAGCCGGGGCCATCTGTGCCAAGTTAGCCTACTGTTCACAGCGCCTACCGGCACCGAATAACTCGGTGCCACTTGAAGCGCGGCACGGACGCTGCGAAGAAAGTTGCCACGTGATAAGGTCGCTCTTATGTGCTAGCAGGACATTGCCTGTTTTTTTTTTTGGTTTTTTTTTTTAAGCCGAGAAGCCATGTCACCTTGCGCATATCACTTTATTAATGCGAAAGCATTATATGTCCCGTTAGGTGGATAATCGGGCATTGTAGGCAACAGGTGGTACCAAAGCTCATCATCATCAGTGACGTTATGGTCATCTTGTACGACGTAAGGAGTAATACAGAATGAAAGTTAGAACAGGTTAGCGTAAGGTGACTTAAGGTCGAGTAACGTGAATTAAGGTAAAGTGAATGAAGGTGAATTAAAGTGGATTAAGGTGGAATAAAGTGGATTAAGGCGGATTAAGGTTGGTACAAGTTAGAGCAAACTGGCTTAAGGCAGAGTTGGGAAAGACATGACAATGTAGGACGTCACGTATCATGGACGTAACCATTTAATTATAGAAGTCATAATGATTTCGCATTCAAATCAGGTAAGGATACTTAAGTGACTGCCAAAGTTTTCTTGTGCACTAGTTGTCTGTGCTCATCTCATCTTAGAACTCGCCTTTGAGAGGAGGTTTACTAGCAAATGCCGCACAAGCCACCTTGGTGAAGTTTAGGTTTTATATAAGAACTTTTTTTCGTTGTATGTGAGAAATTCATACAGTATTTCGCTGTATAAATAAAGCTACGCTGAGCCTAGAATAAGTTAACGTAACGTTTTCGTTAGGAATGTATGGGGCTATATGTTGTATTTAATATTTGCTCTGGTGGACTAGGGTGCTTCAATTACTTTCTTTTGACATTTTGTGTTTTAAGCATCTGTATTCCTTGCGATATGTCAGGCTGTGTGTATTTTCTTGAAGCGAGCTTTTACCAAAGCGAAAGAGAAAGACAAAAGGGGAGGGAAGACAGGAAGGTTAGCCAGTGTAAGTACCGGCTGGCTGCATGCCCTGTGCTGAGGAAAGGGCTTAAGGGAATAAAAGGTCAAAGAAGAAAAGAAATTTCAGAAAAATTTACATAATAACGCGATGCTACGCGCTACAACCTTCAAAGATGGTCGAACAATTCAGAAGCCCTTAAACACTTGAGCAGAGTCCTTAAGGCCTTGACTGCCGAAAACCGGTAAAACTCAACGCGGTGGAAAAGGTTAGCTTCAAGATTATGAACCAACTAACTCGCACCAGAGTCCTGCTAAATGTGTTTATCTCTTTATTGTGACATTTTGTAGCTATGATTATTTGTGGCATTTATCTCACCTTACGATGTGCTTGCTTTACCTCTGTGATTGAGGAGGAGGATGAAAAGGACGGAAGGAGGTAGGGTAGGTAGGGACGCACGTCCAGTTTGCTACCCTACACAGAGAAAGGGGTTTAAGGGAAGAAAAGAAAGAAGAGGGAGGGAAGAAGGTACTATCGGTGTGAGTACATGCGGATGCCCATAACTTCAAGCCCGTAATCGGTCACTGAGGCCAGTCGCTTTCATGAAATATAGCAGTGCCCACGTCGCTTTGTAAGTCTGCGACGCATCGGACCATGGTTCGAAAACTGTAGTCTCTAATCCGTTTAACACCCTCTGAAGAACGTCGCTTTCGTTGTCATAGAGATCACAAAAACACCTCCGTGATGATCATTGACATGCGATGCAGGTTTCAATGTTTTTCAGCATAAAGAGCAGCCTCCACAATCATCGATGCATGTATTTCCTTAATTAGTCATATCTACGAAAGGGCTGCGAAAAAGTAATTAGACCGGCTGCAAGGAGTAGGAGCGCCAGAATTTCGAGTTTCCTTACGTGCTTTTGAATAGTCCGTATGCAATCACTCATTATAAACCACAGCGCCAAATCAGCCAACGCTCCCATAATTAACGCAGAGTTAGGTGAGCGGGGCCGTACACATATAGAAGCGGATACGCTGACTCAACCAGATAACTTCTTGCCGATCAGTGTATTGGTGGGCATTTTTTAAACTATCGAAGTTAGTGCTATTCACAACACCGTGGCATTTCAGTAAAAGCGCAGGAACGCTGTCGGGTTGACAAAATTGGACGCTTCGGCGTGTACATGCTGCTAAAGGTATTTTTCTTTTTTTTCATACTGTCGTTAGGAAAAAAAGATAAGTGGCGCAAATTTTTGTTTTACTTTTTGAGACCATTTAGTCAAGAGCTACTGCAAGAACCACTACTTCGGGCTTCTAACTTGGACCAAATGGAATTTCGTCTAGTATACCTTTTGTACCCCCTTTGAGAAGTGAAAGCATATTTATTGCTAGTAAAAAGAAAGCTAGCGCAATATGTATCTCAGCATACTTCATCGGAGAAAATGCGCAATAATAAGCATAATAGGTTGACCGAGCGACCAACCTACCGGACAATTGATTGATTGATTGATTGATTGATTGATTGATTGATTGATTGATTGATTGATTGATTGATTGATTGATTGATTGATTGATTGATTGATTGATTGATTGATTGATTGACATCCCAGATCTACGCTTGAGGTAACAAGAATCACCTTGCTGGGGATTACTTTTAATCCTTATGAGTTTCTGTTCCAGGAACGTTTCATACGAAGGTGATCTTTGCATAATGATCCCAGTTGAATACTGCCGCCCCTGTGGCTCTAAATCTAACTCCTTGCCTCGGAGCTCATAAACGGAACGCTGCAGCGAACCTAGTCTACTGATCAAGCCTGCGGTGCACAGTCACTGCTGGAATGACATGCACCCACCTGATGAAGACATGAGGCGTAATACTTCATCACCATTCGTCTTCGCCGCTCGTTACGGAGCCAAAGAACTGTCGTTATAGCCCATTACTCAGTGGTGATGTGAACGATTAGCGCTGGAAATTAACCCTCCTTTATATTCAGAACATTGTCAGCAGTCGCGGCAGTTACAGTGATGATGAAAAAAGTGAGAACGCCAGCCAAAAAAAAAACAAATGCATTTAGTGCAAAATTCAAAAAGGTTTCTGCTCTCACACGGAAGCCTTGTTCTCTTCCAGACTTGATTCCGTGAGACGCTGAATTATTACAGAGTCAGGTCTTAAGTGTCCGAATTTCAATTTTCTTCCTGGACGTCTGTTCATTCGAATCATGGTAACGGGATATGCTCTTTATAATTGTCAGCAAACGTTTTGCTGTCAGAAAGTTAACACTGGCGTTCAATTAACGAAGTTAACGAAGTACATATACGTGCAAGAAGCGAAATACCTTTATAATAGCAGTGGAATTTAAGAGGTCGCTGATCTCTGCTTCCACAACTTCAACAGGCCTGTGAGCAATTTCCCGTCACAGCGAGCATAAATAATTTATCGCGCATCTTCATAAGACGGCGAGGTGGAAATGACCGGCGGGGCTTTCTTTTTCTTTCTTTTCTTCTTCACTTCTAATTTATGCACGCACTTATGACGCAAGTATTCAGCTCAAAAAAAGAAAGAAAGACGGGACACTGAGCATTTTTCACACACGTCGAATATCAGAGTGAATCGGGAAGTTGACGCGTAGCGATACCAGCCGACTCCCCATATTGAAAGCATTATACGCTTCCAATCACGAGAGAGGCCTTAATCAGCCTGTAGAGCGAAGGGAAATTAATTACGTCGACACGCTCGGGACCTAGATAAAACGATAGCAATATATTTAGAAAAAACGGAAAGCATGAAAAACGTTCTGCACTTAGAAACACTTTTCCTACAGCATACTCTCTAGCCTTGAGACGCAGCACCCCTGGCACATGACTGATTAAAAACCCAATCGCTCCTCCTTGAAAACGATGATGACTAAGGCGAGGGTCAGGAAATTGGGGAACGGAGCAGGGAAAGGAGAAAAAACAATAAATGAAAAGGTGCGAAAACGGGCGAATCGCGCTGTGAAGAAAAAAAAGAGAAGAAGAAAAAGATGGATGAAAAGCACATGTTACCACGGCTTAAGAGCCTCCGTAAAACAGCAAAGGCTACAGCAAAGTGGGAATCACGCTATGAGTAAGAACGCATGTTTCGGGCTGCTGGTTTCTCACTCCTCTTCCTGGTATCCTCTTCCTGGTTCCGCTAATTAACCGAAGCTGGCGCAAGGGCTGCAAGAATTCAATTTAGCAATTTAAGAGCGCTAACGAATGGAACAAGGCTGGGACACCTAAAGCGAAGTGGAATGGGAAAAACCAAAATGCCTAAATAAAGCAAAAAGAAAAGAGAAATAATAATAAACGGAGCTGGACACGAATAAAAAAAAAGAAGTTGAAACTATCCTCTGTTTTTAATTAGAATAACGCTTTCCTTTCCCTAAACCTCTTTTGTCTTTTAGGGCCCTCCTAATACCCTCCGCGTTAGCTTCTAGCTTTGCTACTATAGAGCCTGTTTTTTTGCGAGACCATACAAAAACGCTATTGTCGTGTGCTGCATGCTTCGAAAGGCAAATAGATTTCACGTTCTGCAGGTATCTTTCTCGATTGGGGCAAATCTACATAACTGAGGTCCGGCTCAGCTGCTGAAGTTGTAAGGCAAAAAGAGCAATGAAAAGCTGCACATATTTTTAACAACCATGCACAGAAAAAGCGATGTTGATTTTTCCCTAGGTGTATATTTGTCGGTTCCACGTTTACATTCTTGTTTCTCTTGATTTGGCTGAGATATTCATAATGTAAGTAATGACTAATCCAACATAGAAAATTACTTCGGTTTGAATAGTAAAAGAAACTTGACGAAAGGACAGTTGGCCGACGTTCAGCCGATTTTATTCCTCTGAAGAACACAGCCATAAAGTCACGCGCAACACATTTAAGTATTCATAGCATGGCCCATGCGTCGGACCACTTGTCACAAACTTGTAGCATACGACCGTGGACATAAGTATGGCTGTATTCTGTTTGGGTATTCGCGGTGGCCACTGTACCCACACAGTTGAACGACTCCAGTTTTAGGCAATAAGCTACTTTGTACTTTCCTAGAACACGTCGGGTGTGAAATAGAAAGCAGCTGCCATTGATTAAAGTTGGCAACGTTTGCCTGGCTATCCAGTTGTTGGATGAAATTTATGGCGTACGCCGGTGATCCGACAAACACACACGAATCACACGCATTCACAGACATGCACGCAAACTGAGACTGTTTATAGTGTCATTAACGCTCGTAATTTAAAAAAAGATAAGTGGTTTCATTGCACGCGGTGCGCAAGCAGTTGTGTTCCAAAGCCCAAGAACACAGGTCAACGTAGTGTGCTGTTTCTATCTATCTCATTAAATATATTGTTTATGTTTGTGCTTCACTCATCAAAGCTGACGATACTTGTGTCTTGCATTACGCCGTGCCGCTGCCAGGAAAACACACCTTACGGTGCACGCTGCGCAAGTGCAAGTGTTACCCTAGACTGCATCACGTAGCTCGAGCAGCCACGACGACAAAATTTTCCTTGGTTACGACGGAAGACAGCATGTAAGGATTAAGCGGTTTCCCAGGTTTATTCGAATAGATCGCGAAGCTTGCGGCGAAAGGCTGTTCGGAACAAATCGTCACCGACATCGGGACGGCTGGTTATGGGAGCAGTGATTGAAGCATGACTATGTGCGGTGGGAACAAACATTGAGAAAGAAAAAGAAACGCTTATTTTTGTTAATTTAAGCGAGACGCGGTTTGATTCATTCAACGAAAATCAAATTTCTTGTCAATATACGCGTGGCGAGAAAGCGAAACGCAACTCTAGTTTACTCTGTCATTAACAATAAATGCCTCTTATTAGGAGCCCGCTATAAAAAGGAGCGTTTACGCCACTATCGCTTCCAATGCAATGCAGGCCTTGAAATGTGCAGCAAGGCGCCCTCGCCAAGTTCACCTATTACAACACGCCCCTCCCACCCGCTGTGTTGTTTTGCGTGTCAACGACTGTCTGCATTCTGGTGGCGCAAGTGGTTTCATCGTTTCTTAACGTCTTAAGTCAGACGTAGTGAATTACGACCGCCAGATAATCATTTACTTTAGCTGTTTCCGTGCGACTGCGCTGGCCAACGGGCTTGGCGTCCGACGATGCGACAAGCATCGAGAGCTTTCGTCGGCCTGCAAAGAAACAAAGTTCGTGCAGGCGTGGGATTCCCACATACGTACGGCTGACCATTTGCTACATCGTTTTTCGCGCTGAAAGCTCGAAACGTCCACCGAGTCGAATTGGGAGCACTCGAAAACACAGCTCTATGACAGGCAACAAAAACCAATTTCGCCCCTTTGAGAACACAAATGACGTCACATTATCATATTTATGTTGCGGGAATTGCTCCCTCGTCACACAAATGGCGCTAACTCCCATGTACTGCCGATGAACCACTGTGCTTTGAAAGTATGGACTTCTATGGAAGCGTCGCTACGAGGTACCTTGGCCTTGCAATTTTTATTATGAAATAGGGAGCATGAACTAATATCATCGAAACCACCATGTGTACAGTTAGCACAGTGAAAAGCCCGCTTTATTTCCATCTTACTATATCCATCAGCACAGCAGAAACTGCTAATAGAACTACAAAATAGCGTGCGATGATACCACGTGTATGCTCTCTATAGATAGTTTGCAATCACGTCATCGCGGCCGCCATCTTGTGCTACTAGCAAGCCGAGAAGCTGCGAAAAAAAAAGCACGTGACAGCACGACAGCATGAAAGTCTAATTGATAACAGGGAGAAATTGATAATAGGGCCAATCCCTTGAAATACGGTCCCTGTAAAAAAAAAGAAAGAAGGTAAAGGGGTTGCAAGAGTGTTCAGGTACTCGAACAAAAATATATTTACTCACAGTGGAGGAAAAGAACTAGGAAGCTTATGGTATGGTATGGTGAGCAACATATTGCAAAAAAGAACGTCAAACGCAAAGTCGAAGGAGCTGAGACCAAGTTACTCATTGCCACCAACCATGATATTGTCTGCTATTAGGAACCTGCTACAGTAACTACCCATGAGAAAAAGCGAAATCAGGAAAAAAAAGCTATTGATGATAACTCAAAATGAAGCTCTACTTTTAGAAGCAATATGAGGATGCCTTAGAACGCGTAGTTATAAAGCGAGGTACACTAAGGAAGAAGAAGCATGTGCTTTCTGCGATAAAGCTAGGGAAATAATCGAACATGCTTTATTAGAACGAGAAAATATCTACCAACTTGTCAGTTTAGGCTTCTCTGGCCTCTTGAAGCCCTTGAGATCAGCCAGACATAGGAGGGGCAAAGTAAACATGTCTGTAATAGAGATTACTAAGAAGCGATTGGAGGTTTGGTGGCAGAAAAGTAGGGAGACCACAAACAACGGAGGCGTGCACAAAGTTCCTAATTGTGGTTCAAGAAGTTTTATGCTGGCAAATATTTGAATACGTGCGTGCGTGCGTGTGTGTGTGGGTGCATGTGTGTGTGTGTGCGTGTGTGCGTGTGTCTGTGTGTGCGTGTGCGTGTGCGTGCGTGTGTGCGTGCGTGTGTGTGTGTGTGTGTGTGTTTGTGTGTGTGTGTGTGTGTGTGTGTGTGTGTGTGTGTGTGTGTGTGTGTGTGTGTGTGTGTGTGTGTGTGTGTGTGTGTGTGTGTGTGTGTGTGTGTGTGTGTGTGTGTGTGTGTGTGTGTGTGTGTGTGTGTGTGTGTGTGTGTGTGTGTGTGTGTGTGTGTGTGTGTGTTTTTAAAGATAGGTGGGGCATTAGACAAAATAAGAACGAGAGCTTGGTGGCGCAACCCACCGCCCCGTGGACGCTTATGGCATCCATCCCTCTATACAGCGTACAGTGCGCCTCCCTCCCATTTCCCCTTCTCTTACCCCCATCTCGCCGTTTAAAATTTGCAAACATCTCACTGTATCCCAGCAACATGTAAAACTCCGGAGCACTGCAAACTGCGTGCGCACTTTACCGTGTTGCTGTTACGGCGGCCATTCGTTTCCATCCACACGCTCCTTGCCAACGAACCAGTGGCCCGCCCCTGTCAAGATAGCGTTCTCCCTTCGGACCTTGTCTAGCCAATTCTTTTTTTTCTTTTCTTTTACGTTTCTTCAAGCTTGCTCGCAGCCCGCGAATCTCGAGTCATGCCAATTTATTCCTATACGGCCCCGTTTACTTCTTTCTTGTTATTCTCTCCAAGTTGTTCTATAGCGGCCGCACGGGAGGCTAGTAGTGGGCTCGTGATTTATGGCCCTCACGTATTTTCGCGGAGAGGCAGCAATGGCAGCCCAGCAGCCGGCTCAGCCCGTTCGCTAACTTTTCTTTATCTCTGCCATTCCTCCCCGACTGCCTCGAGCAGCCTTTCACAGTGGTGGCAAAGCGCGCCGGCCAAGCTTGCTCAAGATTGATTCACTGAATGACCACTTCTGCGCGCGGGTCCGCGCGAGCATGGAGCATGCAGTTCCAGGTCTAGCTTTTACGCTGAGGAAAGCATTCCTGAAAGCTCGCCTCATACAGAAATATATATATATATATATATATATATATATATATATATATATATATATGATTCACGTCCTCGCATGTTTCTCCGTGTTTACTCCTCGCCGCTTTACTTGACGCGTTTCTTTCCGCGTTGCTTTTGTATCTTGCCTATGGTGCTGGTGTTCGTGCGTACATGGCGCGTGAGCGTTTCTGCGCGACAACGTATGCGCGTTCCCAAGTATGCGCTCGTGGTCAGCGTGTGCTTGCGACACAACGGACTACCAGATTTGCGAGGAGAACGCTGAGAGCCGGTACATTCTCCTGCCGAAAATAAGTATCTCTTTGGTGGTACGGTTTGACCGAGTCGTCGGCAGCTCATTGAGCAGTGATAAATTAAAAAAGAAATCTAGGTTTGCATCTTTAATTAAACTCATTTTCATTGACTTATTCTTGCAGCGTAGTGAGGAGTTGTAAATTGGCGCGTATGAAGGCACGACTGGAAGGAACGAACGACTGATAGTCGTAGCTGTATAAGCACGCACTATAGTAAGCCTTTCTGGTATCTATTTTTTCGCGTAATGAATTTCATGCGGATGAACCGGCCCAGAGAAATCCTGAACGACACTAAAATTTAGATTGTGGCGTTTAACGTTCCAAAACTACAGCTGAGTTATGAGGGCGTAGTGTGTGGGCGTAGCAGGCATCTTTCACGTGCAGCCAAAGCATTTCACGCGAGCGTTTCTCGCGTTGCGCTTCCATCGAAATGCTGCCGCCGCGGCCGGGAATCGAACCTTCGACCTCAACACCACGACGCCATGGCCACTGAGCAACTGCGCCGGGTCGTTAACAGAATGGACGAGAACCACAGGCCAAGGTCATGACCTCTCTTATCTTCACTTGGTGTCGCGCTTTTTTCTGTCGGAATAAGGGTTCAACAGTGAACCTATGTTTATCTTTTCTGTGTTCTTCTTCTAGGGCACCATAATTGAGATAGCTCGGTATCACTACCCCAATATTATTTATTCATGCTTTTCATTTGTGGCTCTTATTTCTTGCTATTTTTTTCGGTGAGTGCTTAACCAAAACCGTCTAACACATAAAGAGCTGCCGTTGTTTGCCAGGTAGCCAATTCTGGGGAGGGCAATTTCAGTTTCTTTTGAAACAATTCACTGCGAGTGGATGAAGATTTCGCTACAAGTTCAAAAAAATTCCAAGGTTTCCTAAGATCTCTTTTAAGAGGTGAACGGCGAAAGCCTACTCTACCTCCTCTTATCATTCGCCTTATTAATAAGCATATTTAGTCATTTGTAATCAATTGTAGTCGTTACAATTCGTCGTCAGACATGTTGTTCATTAGTAGTCATTACTAGTCATTACAACTCATTTCAGTCATTATTAGTCATTAAAGCTTACTACTAAGCATTTTTAGTCATTTGTAATCAATTGTAGTCATTACAAGCCGTCATTAGACATGTTGCTCATATCATAGTCATCAGCAGTCATTACAAGTCATTTCAGTCATTATTAGTCATTACTGGTCATGACTAATCATTTTAGTCATTTCTAATCAATTGTAGTCTTTATAAGCCGTCTTTAGACATATTGGTCATTTCGCAGTCGTTAGTAGTCATTATCAGTCATTACTAGACATTATTAACCTCTACCAATTTCTAGTATAAGGTTATCATTCACTAACTGCCACTATCTGTCATTTTCCATTGTTTGATCTATCTTTAATCTGTCTTCATATGGCGTGATGACGCTTCGGCGGACGGTCTGGCGGTCAGGTCTATTGACACAACCTTCAGCATGCGATTTGATTAGAAGTGCCTTTTCAGTTAATGTAGAAGATGTGTTTTATTCTGTGCCCCCCAAAAAATGTGCGCTTCCGTTCAGGAGTGCATAGAGTATAATGGTGCGGTGGTATTTCAGAACTCAGTGGTCACGTCTATAAATAATTTCATGGCACTACTGGAGTTTTATCTCCAATCAACTTCTACCTGTTTTGAGAATCAGTTGTATTTGCAAAGTAAAGGCATTTTTATCGGGTCATGCGTTGCCCCTGTGCTCTGCAACATTGTCCTGTCTTCTATTGACCCCTATTTCGTATCTGTCTTTGACGAACGAGTTTTTCTGAAAGGCTTTAGATGTGTTGATGATTCTTTTGTTATTTTAAACAACCTTGTAGTTGGTTTTAACCGTTCTATTGAACACGTTTTAGGCGCTTTTCGGCAACATGGAAAGAGCATGCTAGTTACGCGTGAAACCATATCCCATGGTTCAATCCAGTTTTTAGACATTTCAATATCTTTTAAGCAAGACCACGTTTGTTACTCATACTGCCCATGGTCGCGAAAAGCGTTGATGTTATACGGTTCTGCTCATTCAAAGCTCGTTAAGAGAGGAACTGTCACCCTATGCCTGGAAGCCACGCTTATGAAATCCTGTCCACATATGATGCAGGCCGGTATTGAGAAACAATCGGCGAAGCTCAGTGCTGCAGGCTATCCGTGCTCAGTCTTGGAAGCTGTCTCAGAGGCGCTCCTGAAGAAGGTAAAGAGCCCCACTCATACTCCGAGCCCCTCAACCCGAAGAGAGATAAGGGCCGAAGTAGTCCCTTATGTGCATGGGACGCCCTACAGTATGAAGATCGCCAATAGGTACGGTGCGCCAGTAGTTCTTTCGGTGCAGCACAAACTAGCAGGTCTGCGCCCGCGCATTCTTTGCTAACAAAGAAGACTTGGTTGCCAGAAGAAGCACGCCTGGCCGTATGTTAAATGCGCCACTGGTGTCCTCTACGTGATACCGCTGTCGTGTGGGAAGAGGACCTATATAGGTCAAACCAGGAGGGGCGTAGACGACCGAGTACGGGAGCACAATATGTCAATTATTAAGGGCAATGCGCATCTGCCTGCACATTGCCTGGCCTGCAAGTGTAAACCATGGTTTCGTAAGCTAGATATTCTATGGGCAGAAGTAAGGATACGAGCGCTCGTGAACTTTTGGAAGCTACTCACATTAGAAAAAGAGCCACATATTGCGTTAGCGACAAGTCGATCTCCTTGTTTGGTAGCAAGACACGCCTTTTCAAATTTTCTTTTTCTTTGCCATGAAAAACGTGTACTCATGCGCTATACTGTGCGTATCTACTATTTCCTATTTTTCTGAGGTCGCCCCAATAAAGCAGTTGTGAGTTAGCGCCCGTGGTGTCCTGTGCTCTTCTTTGGCCGTGTTTCTATGCGCTACAATGGCTTCAATACTTATCAACCAACAGGTCCAAGAAGAAGTTTTGTTAAATTTCAGTTTACTTGTACTGGCGACGGTGAATCCGGCATCGTAGCTAGACGAACGGAAATCGGTGTTTTGCCAAAATTATCAACGCAATGAGAGCTACATCTTGCGCAAAAACAACTTCATTGAATTCTGGAGGTCTAAGTGCCAAAACCACAATCTCATAGTGAGACGCACCGTAGCGGGTGCCTTCGGTTTAATTTGGTCACCTTCTTTAACGCGCATCTAAATCTAAGTGCGCACAAGCTTTTTCTTTTTTTAATTTTCGCTTCACTCCCATTGAAGTGCGGTCGCTCCGGCCAGAATTGAGCCGTGCGATCTCGAGCTCAGCAGCACTACACCTACAGCTGTTGGTATACGTATACCTTGCGCAACTTTGGGCAGGCGCTGCTCGAAAGCCTTCGTTTTCCCACGGCTTGTTGTCGTTGATTTTGTTGCCTCAAAACATCAATAACAAACCATGTTTTCGTTTCGCGCCTCAACAGCATTTCGTGCTCTTCTTCGTCTTCCTTGTAGATCGTAAACGTGTCACTGTTTCCTTGGCTATGCCCACTCGATTCACGCTCACTACGGGAGTCTCAACACGCACGCGTTGTCTCCGCGATCGACGCACTGACACTCGCCATCGCACTATGGCTTCGAACGAGACGAACACACTCCTCTCTGTGCAATGCTTTCGGCAGGGGCCAGAGTACTGTTCCCATGTTCACATCGTGACGTTTGCTATCCCCGGAGGAAAGGACGGAAATGAAGGACTCTCTTGTGCAGGCGTAGTACAAGAGTCACTGCATAAAGAGTGAGGCAAAAACGCAAGATGGGAAATGCTTAGCGTGTAACTGACGAGTACCTAATGACAGCAGCCTTGCTTGGATGCATGGCGAAGAATGCGGCGAAGGAAATACATCTACGTCTCTTTCCTATCAGCAAGAGTATCCTACAGGGCTCAGAGGCGGTGCTGTGTACGAGCCTATACCTGGAACGGCTTCGACTGATTATATCATTTAAAACGGCTATAATATTATAATATTTCAATACATTATAATACAAGGATTATAATACAAGGCATGAGGCCAAGGGCCGCAACCTGCTTGATTAACGAGGCCCGAGAGCAAAGACTGTCACCAGCAACTTCTTTCGCAAGTCGTGCGAATGATTCCTTAACATGCTTTGTTGGGCATGCTTGGAGGAGCATTGCAAGTACATACAACACGCACGAACAAAGACAGTGGTGGAGAAAATGAGACGGGACAGAGGCGGCGGTGTTGAGTCTCATTCTCGCCTTTGTTCTTGTCATTCCGCTATGTAAGTATACTTGCAATTTCGTGACATTGTCTTTTCTCCCAGTGAATTCTGCGAGCGGATAAATTGCTTACCACAATCAACTATTAAAGACACCATCGTGCCTTGACGAAGTCAGATACCGTGGCACAAATTAAGCTGCATGGGGGTTGGTAACTGCAGGAGTTCTGTATTTTCAAAAGATAACGAAGTGGACGAGTTAAAACATATCGCACGTTAGCCAGTGCGCAATATTTCTCGCTTTTTTTTCTTTCCTGTTGTTTACTGAGCGCTGCTATCATGGCTACGTATTTCATTTTATCGTTCGCATCACGATATGATAATTATAATGAAACCACTTCGGCGACGTTGACACCGAAAATGGAGCTACGAAGTCTATATACTGCTATCGCCTCAAAGTCTGCGACTTATAATGGAAGACACGCTTGAGACGGTACTTAACTCGATATCCAAACTGAAAGATACGCATGTAACAACATCTTTTTTTTTTTTTAAATGGGGGGGGGGGTGTCAGGGGGGATACCAGCCGTTTAAGATAGTCACGTAGCTGCACAAAAGCACAGTCAGCGCAAGCTTGGTTTGCCAAAGCGCGGCTGTGAATTTCGCTCTCAAACACGTTGTACCTTTTATTCGCACAATTATTCGCAGGCGCAACTATAGCATCGACGAATAAATAGCCTTCCTTTGTTTCCGAGTCTACTGTCTCGCAAGTCGGTGGCGTAACCGAATGGAAACCTCACGAGCTCCATTGTCAATTTATCACCATGGTTAATTACTCGCCTCAATACTTTCGGTGGTTGGTCGCTGCAAGGAGCCAAGTAAAGAACGGGGCCCTCAAGTTCTTATCTGAACGAGGCGTTCGCCCAATGGGACCATTTCCCGCAACCTTTTGTCTCGTTCTCAATCGACGACGCCCCTTGTCGGCGCTTTTGCGTGCTTTAATAGGTGCGTCTTCTACCAAACGCAGTATATATGTCACTTGCGCCTTTTCCAAGAGGATCTCTGGTACGTTACGCAAGCCTAAATACCCCGCACGATTAACGCAATTTTCTGGCCTTCGCACTGAATCCCCCACTCAGTTTGTTCGTTTCCTTACATAGATTGCTCAGTGGCTATGGTGGAGTTTTACGGCTGAAAACTAGGTCACAAGTTGGACTCGCGGCAGCAGTGGTCGCTTTTTTTATGGAGACAACGTCGTTGCGTTTAGTATGACGGAATGTGAATTCTTTTGGAAATGGAATGTTCTTGGATTACAGTGTCACAGAAATAGTCCTAATGCCCCTCTACTGCGGCGTCTCTCATGCAGTCGAAGTGTTGTTCTGAAGCCTTAACCTTGTCATTTAATTGGTCATTCAATTAACATTGATCATTCAATTCAACCATTCGATTCTTAAGGAAGCATGCCTTTGCTGCTCTAGGTGCAAAATTTACGGCGGTCCAACAGTTTATTTACAAAAGAAAGCTCACTGAACTAGACGGGGATTATCTTCTAAAAACATTCAGCATTAACCTTTACAAAAATTTGTTGATAGGTTATTGAAATGTCATTGTTCAACGTCAACAAATGGCATTGAAAGAACATTTGGCAGTTGTTGAGAAAATTGTTGACAAGTGTTGATAATTGGCCCACGACATTTTGTCGAAACATCATTGGGGCCTTTCAATTTGGAACATCATTGATGTGTTGTTGAAACTACGATGTATTTCAATGTTGAAAGCTCATTGAAGCATTGTTAAAGATGTGTTGAGCCTCAAAGTTGAAAGCCCATTGAGGTATTATTGAAATGTGTTGCCTGTCAACATTGAAAGCCCATTGAAGCATTGTTGCAGATCTGTTGAGTCTCTACATCGAAAGTTCTTGGAAATATTGTTGCAGCTGTGTTGAACATCAACACTCAAATTATGTTGAAAGCCCATTAGACCCCAGTGTGTATTTAGCAGTGCTTAAAACTGCACTTTTCTTAAAATACTGCTCAGCTGTGTTGTGTTGCATATAATTATCTTTGATGCCACGTAGATATGTTTGCTGTGAGAGGCTAGGGGTAAAATTTTAATACAGGCGCTTTTGTATTGCAGGGCCTCGATCACCCTGGGCTCAAAAGCATGCTCCTAGACTGCCTGTAATAAACCATATTGTAAAGCTGCTAGCAGTGCTGTTATGCCTCTTTTTCAATTGTCACAGTGAATGGTTCTTCGCGAAATCAAGAGTGCTGAACTGATGCAGACAAAAACCATTTTTCTAGGTGAAGTGTTTATTTGTAATCAAACATCTGTGTTAATGTAGAACCATTTCTAGTTTCAGATCAGAAACTTCTTAAAAAGTATTGCAAAGTACAAACTTCCTGCAGCTTGATACCATAACAAAATTGAATACTGACAGATGTAGTCTGTGTGGCCCTCAAGTAAAACACATTTCCCAAAAGAAAGAAATCTTAAAAAATAAATACCTCATTGCTCCCCATTGTTGCCATTTTAGCGATTTTGTCGCTAGACTTGGCACCTTGTCTGTTTGGCGAGAAATCTTTCTCCTTAGCAATTGCGACCTTTTTTTTAGCCACATGACACAGACAACTGTGACATTCTAGCAACTTCGAAGTGTAGGAAAGTAGCCTAAAATTGTTTTTCTAGAACGCACTTCATTATTCCGAAACTACTAGAAAGTAGCCCAAATTGATTATACGGCGCATGGGCTCTGTCACCATAATAAAGCAACGGTTCCCTTCGCATCTGGGGTCTTCACACTGTTATAGTGCTTTACAGCACTGTTGTCTTAACATGTTTCACATTGTGCTCAAGGAACATACATATTCTTTATGTTCGTTAAACAACCGGATTTGAATGGGTATTTAGGCGGCGGATTCTGCAGTTTCACTAAAGATACGTTCGTCTGGTGAACTTTAGCTAGCGTACAAGTACATAATCGGACAGATCGACTGTAGGAAAACGTACATATTGGAGGGTCTGGGCTCGTTCATACGAATCTGTACTAGAGTGTACTAGATAGGAGGAGTGCATCCAGCATGGTTACCCCGCTGAGGCATATTAGAGCGTAGCTCTTAAGCGCCCGTTCCTGCGGTGGGCGTCGGCGTCGTCCCTCGGCGTCCTCGTAACCGAGCGAACGAGCACAGCAAAATGATGAAAGATCGAACGCGGAACGCGGATGAAAGACGGCGATAACGAAAAGAGCGGGATGAGGAAAGCGGAAGAGGAGGCTCTGGTGAAAGCGTTAGAACAAAAGCGTAGTGCCACGCACGGCAGCCCTTCCGACGATGATGGCTACGAGGTGGCGTCAGAGTAGCGTGCGCCGTCTGTATCGAAACAAAGCGCTGCATTAACGGAGGTCTGTCTGCGCCGGCTTCATTGAATCTCGCCCATGCGCCCTGATTAGCGAGGCAGTCGCGCCACACTTCGCTCCATTTGCAACGTGCCGCGCGAGACAGATTGGCCGCACCAGCTAATATATCGCGAAATGAAAACATGTGTATAGCTGCGCTCAAATTTCGCATTAGGGAGTATCGTAATCGGCGGTGATTTTTTATTCAAATATTACTGGCGCCACCGTCGCCTTCACCTCAATGAGCGGCCGTGCGCCTCGGGGACCCTGCCGTAGCTGGCTGGAGCTTGGACAGGTGCCTCGCTCTGCTGTGTTCAGTTGTGCTACTCGGAGGCGGACACAGATATTTTATTTCCCACCGACGTGGTGAAAAGAAAATGGAGACATTGCGACGGAAACAACAACAGCAACTCAAGAACTACGGTGCGTAGCGCAGACGACAGCGACCTGGCCCACGCTCGAGATTGCCTCAGCCAATGGGCGCAGTCGAAACAGCCGGAGTTGCAGGAGATACCAGCGCCACCAGAATTTCAGCGTTTCTTGCAACACACTCGGCGCTTTCTACGGCGTCTGCTGGACCCATTACCCTATTCTAGTCCATTCTATCTGAACGCACCGCTTCTGTTTATCTCGAGTTTTGCACGAATCCCTGCTGTTCGCAGCTTTCAGGTGGATCAAGAGGCACAAGCGCGGTATTTGAAATGCATAAAGATTGCGCAATTTTCATCACCGTATAAACGACACACGAGTAAGCGCATTTTGTAGACTTTTGTTATGCTTTCATCAGCGCCGAGAAATCGAGAAAGAAAGAGAGAGATTGGCGAGAAAGATAAATGAAAGACAGGGATCTTAACCAGGACTGAACCCATTTGGCTACTCTGCAGTGCCGAGAACCCAGGCTACCCTGCAGCGCCGAGAACTACACATTTTTCAGGTCAATCATATGAAGCCAACACACAATGAAACGAAGGAAAGTATAGGGTAAATTACCTTTTTAAATAAATACATTTTGGGTTCATTCCTAACCTACATTAAGACCCCGAATATCTTAGCCTGCTTTATTTCCTTACAACCGCACTCTTCCACCGTTACGCTTTAGGTGGCCTCTAATATAAACGTTTCTTGAATCAATGAAGCATGGTGTTGACACGGCGCATCAAGTTGCCCTCACGTTGCCTTTCGAGAAATGCCTCACTTTTTTTTTTCCTTTTAACTATCATAACGAGGAGCCTCAACATGAGAGAATAATTGCTCACGGCTCGCCGGAATATTGATTTTGCAGCACCGACATTTATGCCAGGCTGCGAGTGCAGCTCGAGCGTATCCTGTCCGCCACGAATTGGTCTCAGCGGCACTTGCACACACCGCAACCATCGTCGGAGCAGCGATGCGTGGCAATGACGCGCTCATCTCCAGCAGCCGTCGATGATACGGGTTCCTGCGCACGCGGTTGTCCGCTGGAGCTTAACATGAAGACTTTTTCTTTTTCTCACGTCTCCATGGTGCCCTTACTCACACCACAAAGTTTGATTGTGACGTCATTGTTTGGTCTCCCTATGGCGCATGACTCACTGGAGCCATTTTCACCTTTCTGTTTCTCCCTAAATGTTTTTCGTAACGCCCTCTTTCCGCTTTCCTTTCACGTTGCATAAACACCAAGTCCCACTACAGCCGACTCCGTACATTGCTTTTCCTAAATTGCACTACGTGAAGGGGAGGTTGGGGAAAAAGGTGGGCGGGCGTCGTGTGCCGAGATTGAGCGGCCAAAGGCACACGTAGCTCGTTACGGCGGCAGCCCCCCGCTAATTGGAGGCATTTACGCGGAGACGGTGTCCTGTCGTTCACCTGTCCTCCAGGTTGTTCAATTCGGCCGGACTCAGCCATCCGCGTGATGGTTCAATCAATGCCTCATTAGTCGGACCACTTCTCTCCGCCAACTGGCCGGCAATTCGTGGCGGAGGCGACGCGCCGCGCGCCAAGAGCTGGAACGCGCCCTCCTAATACTGCTGGCGTGACGCGTTCTTTAGTTCCTCGCGTTCAACGGCGGTCGGTGGTAACGCTTCTGATATTGCGAGTGTAGCCGTTCCGAAGGTGGATGCCTTTGAAACCTATTCAAAAGATGCCGACTGCGACATGCGCCTTTTGGACCTGGCTGACAACCAGACACACACCACGTCTCCTTTGCCCTGCCCTTCTCCCTTCCTGTCTGTACTTCCAGGCATGAAAATTTATCTCATTTTCCTCCTTCTACGCCCGACTCTGAACACGTTGTATACTGAAGGGTAAGAAGAGGGAGAAAGAGAGTGTGAGATGCAGAGAGGCCAAGGAGGCCCACGCCTGGTTTCCTCGCCTAGATGCGGAATGCCAGCTAACGAATTTGAAAGAAATTGAACAAAATGAACAAACATTGAGCGCTCAGATTCCACAACACACTATAAATGCTCACGGAGCATAGCACATTTCATGAATCGCAGCGGTCACTTCAATAATGAATGGCATAGCGAGACAGAAACAAATACTATTGCAGGAAGATTAACCAGAAGAATTCCTGTTTGACTGTTCACACTGCACATACGTGCGCTGTAATACACTCCCGAACTAACTCAGGCATCATCGATGGTTTCTGGAATTTACGCTCATACATGCGTTAACTGTGAATGGACCTGACTATTGTTTTCTGGCATGGTTACAGCCGAGTTCACCGCTGTTATTGACCCTGAACGGTTTCCTTGCTTTCTAGACTCAAGTTGAGCCATCAAACAGTTGTTTTTTTTTCTTTTGTACATTTTCGGCTAAAGTTCGTGCCTCTGCACGTTCACAATGTAGCGACACTCTTGCAAGCCCCAATAATACGGTTCCCATTTTGTAGCAGTTACTAAATAACAATATGACCATATAATGCCCCAGGAAGTTACCTGCGACATAAAATTACTAGGGGAATGTCACACAGTTCGCGGAGTTCTGGCAGGTCATCAGCCAAGCGGACAAGAAAAGGCCGAGAGAAGCCAGTGTGTCTTTGTTTGTACAGTGTGGCGTGGCGGTGTTCCACCAGACTGTTTTCAGTAGAATAACTATGCTTATATACGCTACACGCAGGCTTCACACTCAGCTAATTAGCATGCTGCACACAGGAAGAGACCAAACACGGCGAACGTCGCTGCCGTTGGAATTTCCCGAGCGTTCAGACGCCAAAAGAGCCCGGGCACACGGCAAACACTCCCGCAGTGTCGAAGTCAAACAAGGACGCGTGTCTTCTACCTCTGCTCAAAAAATAAAGAGAAGGTAGAGAACATCCCGCATTTGCTTCCGCCTAGTCCACCGACGAATAAACTACGCAACGCAGACGGCGCGCAGGTGGCACGCGTGACACGTGCGATTGTCAGCAACTTCGCCGAGTTGCACCCGTGGCGTTTTTTTTTTTTTTGTTGGCAAAGCAATGGGAACGTGCACCGGACGGTAGCGGGAGGGGGGTGGCGTTCTGTTTGCATGGCAACGTCCGAGTTTTACTTCAGTGTATGCTTGGATCTCACGTGTGGTGCCTCGCTCTTTTGCTTCCGATCTCTGGTCACAAAATGGAAAGGAAACGAAGACTCCCCCTTATGAGAATCTCGGCAAAGCAATGCAATGCTGCGGGACCAGTTGGAGATTCGCATTACTATGCTGGGAGATATAGCACGGTACATAACAGACAAAAACAGCTACAACTATGTGCTCGCCACAAACCGAGTCGAGCACGAATACTGAGCGGTGCAGGACGTTCGGGAAAAAATAAGAGGTATTTTTTTTTTATATATTCCGGAGGCAGTTTCACACTAGGAATGAAACAGAAGAATTTTAGTTTGGTTAAGCACGGTGGAACATAGGACAAGACACATGTAGTAACACAAAGAATTACCGAAAGCAACAAGCTTTAGTGTCTGGCTTCAGGAAAACATGGAGAGAGAGAGAGAGAGAGAGAGAGAGAAAGAAGCTCTTTATTAGGCAGCAGATACTTTTACCGGCGTGTATACAACCTATATGACGTGTTACTCTGCAGATGGAGGAGAAAGGGGATTAAAATAAACGTTGCGCTTCGTCTGGCGCACTCGTATAATCTGAACTCCTGTCTTCTATCTATCTCTCACCCAACCATCCCCCATCCCGAAGTGTAGAGTGGCAGGCTTCACAAAGACTAGTTGGCCCTGCTGCTGCCCATTTTTTGTTCTCTCTGTAGAAGAAAAAAAAACATATGGTCAGCGTTAATCAGGCAACTTTAGCAGAGGCCTTTGAAGCGCGGCTTGACTAATTACACTGATGGCCATGACTCATTACGTGCCGGGAGGTGCCGTACCATAAAATTAGGATTAAATTAGTGACATGTAACAATAAGAGCACGTGGCTGAACAATTATTTGAGCGGCAGGTTAAATTATAGTCGAAACGCTCCCCAAGAAGGAACAAAGCGTTATTGCTACACTGTTGCACGCATCCGCGACAGTTTCAGGGCGCATATATAAATAATCGTTTGTCAGCGCGGGCTGCACTAAAGAAGGAGATTATATCAGATTTGTGGAGTAGTAGTCCTGCAGCTGTCTACGGGAAGCTAGTGAAGCTGCGTCCGCCATACTGCAAGAGGCAAAAGAGGGCGACCCCAGCATAGGTGGCTGCGGAATACTGGCGGCGCTCGATTACGTGTGTGGTTCCACGATTAAAAATGGATAAGCAGCCTCTTTAAGATGTGTATCAAATTACAATTGTGTGCCTTTGCTGTCGAAAAAAATTCCAGCATTTATTTATTTCCGCAAGCTATGAGAAAGGCTCTCCGCGGGTGGCCTGGCCATTTGAACATGCTTGCTTTGTAAAATTTGTAATACTGTTATGTTCATGGGTGTATAGGACTGTGCTGTGGATTTCTGACCGTATGAAGTGGTTTCTTTTCATTTTCCTGCATATTGTTTATATTGTTATTTCCGCTATGAGAAAAGCTGTAGCCGTCACCATTATAAGATGAATATACGTCTCTTGCTTTTATTTTCATTTCAATAAAAAAAAACGGGCGGCCTCTCTATAAAAGCTAAGCTCGTGCAATGTGACCGCGGGGTAAATATTCACCACTGTTTACGCGCACTACCCTAAGAGCGCTCTACGGCTCTTTACGCGCTAGTTTGCGCGAGAGATGTTCGGCCACCTTGTATGATGACCGAATATATTTTCCCGCATTTTCACCCACCAACGTTTAAGTTCGTGGAGCGACTACTTCCTTTTATCATTGCTTTGGTGTGTCTTTCGCGAGTGGCTATTCCATGGTTGCCGACATTAGGAGAAGCTGCACTTCAGGTTTTATGCATGGTCCAGGTAGTTTCGAAAAATCCCTCATGCCACTGGAAATCTCACTTAATTCGCAATGTCATGTAAAGTGCTCCTTATTCAAATAGAGAACATTGCCGAGCTATTTACAGAAGAAAATTACCGTAAACTATGTACATAGCATTCTGAAAGACTTGATGCTTATATGGTGAAGCCAGAGGTTTCGTCTTCGAACTTACCGTGAAAGTTCTCCTATATTTTATATACACCTAAAGAAATCGATGGCACTTATCCATCCCGTCAAGAACAGCTATTCCGATTGTAAGACATTCACTGCACTGGCCCAGATACAAATGGTCAGACAAGTAAAACACATCAGTCAAAAATACCATACAGACATCGGAACAGCTGAAAACACTCCTAAGTGACACCTGAACTTTTCAAAATGCATATATTGGGTCATTACAAGTTCTGTTTGCAACACAGATTCTGTGTAAGTTACCTTTTAGTCTTTTTGGAAAGCAGTCTTCGCGCTCTTTGTTCCCAAGTCGCTTGATCAGTTTTCTTAGTGATGTGGTGTAGCCAAAACCTTAAGTCTCACACTGCAGTTTCCTTGTAATAGGGATTGAACACAAGCGCTGTTGAATACGTATTATTCCTGCTGGGCGAGTCAGTACATACTTGCCAATGAACAGGAAACTAGCGAAACACGCCGACGTGCGGCACGGAAGAAAAGTAGACAGCACTAGCGGTCGACTTACAACCATGTGCTCGAGCACAACCTTAGCCCGCGGCAAGCCAACGGCAAAATCCCATCCTCTCCTTCTAACATGTACCATGCATGCGCTACATTAAAAACAACACGCAGTGGCGTGCCAATGAGTATTTAAGGCGTAAATTTAAAATTGACATACATTTACGTTTGAGCACCTTCCCAACCGTTTCTAACTGAAGCAAATGTACGCACGACGTGCAGCCGGGCACGAGCAAACGTCGAGAGCTCTTGTTACGGTGGAATGTTATCATCATCAGGACCATAATCATAATCATCATCGTCGTTGTAGTCAGGCTATTTTATGTTGGCAGCAGGACGAAGGCCTCTCCCTGCGATCTCTGATTATACCCGGCGTCAACATTTCGTGTTAGGTACAGCATGGCCTACTGCAGTGCTGTTATGCCCTCGGAAAGCATTTCAAAATCCTTTAAACATTGTTCCAAGAGTCACAATCAATGGGCACGACTAACACACTCCGCCTTCTTCTACGGTAACTACGGCGCTTCGGGCTTTATGCCTCTGTAGCAAGGTGGCTGCGATAGGCTGCGCTTTTGGAGAGCCACCCCACTCCAGAAGTTTGAGTATATAACTTCCTTGGCACCAATCAAGTATTTTTTTTCAGGCTAGTCATTCTTTCGTTGCTGGTGGTGCGCCAGAAGGCGATTTAGGAGGGCCGGCCACTGTCGGCGGTTTCGGCGCCTTGTTGCACGATGGCATGACCCTCGGCCATGAGTGATAGTCGGCCCACTTCGGCGGTAGGGGAGGGGTGCGCCGGCTCACGTGACGTGCGCGAATCAATCACGAGCACGCCCTAATGGAAAGGCACCGCTGCCACGCCACCTCGCGCCAAATACATCGGCGGCAGGGAAGCCGCGTCTCTTTTCAACACGGCCACCCGCTTGTTCACTGTGAGCCGCTTCCGCCTATTAGTCGTTTCTGTTTTGCCGCAGCGTAAACACGGAGCACCATTGTTCTCTGCGTTGCGGTTTCGACACACATGCACAGAGAGAATGCTTTTAGGCGACGACTAGAAAGTAGTGGTGTCAAAAACGCGTACGGCTATGTCCTGCGCATCGATGGTTTTCGGGATCAATTTAGTAGCAACTAAATTTATTTAGTTCACCTCATCTTCTGCCCGTTTTTTTTTTTCGTTTTGTCACCGCAGAGTATGCTTCTGTGGAGCGGGTCTCACTTAATGCGTTACGCTCACGCCAGCATAGATAGAAGTTCTGACATCAGGATTGACCTTCAAGTACTAGCCGGGTAGCTGGAGCTTCGCTTAGGTTCTCTAAGATAATGGTGACTTTTGCACGCTTGACGATGGCACGCTCACTGAACGGTACATTTACTTCGCTTGCTTGCTTTTTCTAAGTGTTTTGTAGAAGCATTGCATACAAGAAGATAAGAAGCAAGCACCGATATTTTTTCTTTTGAGTTCACAGTAAGTGAACCTGTTCATTGCGTGTCCTTTCCGCCTTTCTGCCTTCCGTCTGATACAGAAAACGCCGCCACGCCAAAGTAATCTACAGGACAATTAACTAAAGAAACACATCAGATCCGCAAGGAAACACCGGCCGTTTAATTTTCTTAGGCTTGCGTTCAACTTTTTGTGTCATCACAGCATTGGCGACTTGTATAAGCTAAGAATCTCTGGTTTTACATGCAGAGCGCGAGCCGCGTACACCACAGTTGCGATGCTGCACAGCATGCAATGTACATGCGCTTTAATAGAGGCTCACGATGATGACCATGTACCTGTAATCGTGCATGCCGTGAGAGGGCGCAACAATAACGAAAAAAGAAAACGATCCGCCCCCCCCCCCCCTCTCACACACGCACATGAGCACGCGCGGCAATACATCGTGCCTTTTTTTCAAACAGTGCGAGGGAACTTGTTGGTTATTGTGTATTTATAGCAAGTTGTTCAAGTCGGAAAAGTGGCATACTCAAAAGTAAGTAGCACTACGAGAGATTTATCGCGCACGCGCACTACGACGTTCGCTGTTGCCTTAAAGCCAGTTGATGTGTTATAGAAAGGAAGGCAGAGGTGACCAAGCTTATTCATTTGTCTGTGTACGTTGTGTACCACGCCGGGACCGGATGCCTTATCACCTTAACATTGTATAACAAGTATAGAATTATAACAGCATTCGCTGCCTTTTGTGGATCATACGACGAGTGCCTTGCACTCTAATGTGAAGAGTGTACATATGTAGGCAATGGTATGAGTAATCCGCGCTTTGCAAAATAAGACATTGTCATATTCTCAGAAATTATACTTAGTACAACTTTCCCACAATGTTTATTTGTTTTTAAAGGCGGCTTCTTGTGTCGCCATAATGCGCAACGTAAAGCACGCTTTACAGGAGATGCAATAGCGTTAGAAAAAAAGTGTGCTCAGTGACATCTAGTGTATCAAGGTAAGTTAGACAGTGGACATAACAGACGGGCTTGTTTGAATGAACACATTGGTATGGCTATAGCTCTGCAAAATGCTGAGTTGCTATTAAGCTCGATGTGAGCAAGGGAAACTTGAAGGTGGTGCGGAAGTCGCGAAGTCACATTACAGTAGGCAAGACGTTGACGCTGATTGCAAGGAGTAAACTGTTCATTAAGATGGAGTATGCTAGAGATAGTATAGAAACTGTTTCCACAGACATCTAAGGGCTACGAGTCAAAAGTTAGAATCATGTTACAATTTTGGTCTTTCAATCGTAACCGATTCTCCACCAAATCCCCTTCCAATGGCCCTGCTCGTATTAAATAGCCTCCCCGATATCGCCCTCGCCCCTTCGTTCGTCCATTCCCACTGTGGTGCGCGCAGTGTGCACAAAACGGGGCTCCAGGGTGACATAGACCGTAGCTCCAATTTCTCGAAGGGATTGTCATAAATCCTTGCTGTGCAGTTCGGCTCTTCTCCCACCACCTCGCAAGACACAGACACCGAAGGAAAACACTCTCACGCTCGCTGGGGCATCTGGCCCGTTCGCGGAATGTATCGGCAGGGGTGCAGTCAAGACGCGATGGGTTGACTTCAAAGCAGAAACACTGTTTCAGCGAACTGAATGGCCAATGTCGCGCCTCAGTTAGCGCCCTTACGCACTCTCCGTAAACCACGACTCTCCTACTGGTTATAACTCTCCGCCGCCGACATGGTTGTTGGGCCGCACGTCTCCTTTGACCACCGCCGCTCCTACATGTAGCCGACCGAACGAACAACGCTAGAACTCCACTTGCTGTGTTATAGTTAAAGAGAATGGGAGATTTAAAGTGTAAGATAGTGACATTTGGCTGGAAAATACTCGTACAAACTATTACACCGTGTGTTTGGCCTCTGACAGTGCTCACGGTGAGAAAACGAACTACTGCGCAGCCAAATCTTAATTATGTAGATTTGCTTATCTGGATAGATATCACTGCACCGTACTGTTATATTCAGCAAACAAATGTCAAATGTTTTTATTGTATAACTATGCAGTGTTCCTTTATCCTCAATGTAATATTTAAAAAAAACGGTAATTCGCGCCATGGTGCTACGGATTCTGTATTTTCATACTACGGCCTTCTGCCCCAACGGATATTTCTCGCACACTCCGGCGTTTCTTCCAGCTGTGTTGGTAACTGAGAAGTCGTTGCTACTCACGCGACACTACGTGTCCCCATCATGCATTTTCTCATATCGGTGAGAGGCGTGTTATGAACCAAATTTACAATCTTATGGTGCAATACATAACCATGTTGTTAATATCGAAGAATGATTCATAATCTCAAATAATAGGCAAAGAAAAACAAAGCTTAGCTTTAAAACACCGCTATGACCTTCGTTAAGCTCTCGAAAATGAGAGGAGGAAGCAGGGCACTTCCGAGCTCGCGCCCATTTTCTTCCTGTGCCGGAAGTTCTTTTTGCCTCGGCATATTTACGAGGCTCTTTTTTGGTGGGCTGCCCACTCTGTCTAAGTGGTCACCAACGCGCGCTCCATTCAGCCTGAGCAGCAGCTGCAACGACTACTAGACTGCCGTGGAGCAGGGAGTCGGGAGTAGGGGCTCATAGAGGGACGGAAGGGTGGGCACTGAAACCGCCCTTTCTTCCCTCCCTCAAATATCCCCCCCTCGCCCACCCCTGCAGCCCCTTCTGCCTGACCCAAAGGACTACGAATGCCAAAGGGGCGCGCAGGCGCGAGGTCCACTGCGGATGTCGGCGGAACTGCAGCGTCACGAAACGACAATGGAAAAGATTGAGGACGCCATTCGTACTGCTCTTTGGTGTCCACGTGACCACGGCTCGGGCTAAATAATGTTTGCCGAAGGGGGCACCACACGGGCGCAAAGGGAGGGGGAGACGGGGGGGGGATAGGGGAGGAGGGGCAATCGCAGCGTGGCCGAATACTGCGCGCGGAGCCCGGAGGGGTTGGAAAGGCGTGCAATGAGGCAAGGTTTTTGGCTAACAAATTGTTGCCTAGATGGCACTCCGGAGAGATTAGGCGCTCCCGATATACGCGGCGGCACACGCACTTCCGCAGAGGCGATAAATAACGCTGGTAGGAGGCAACGGCGGTGGCGGCGGCGGCATAGCGCGGTGCTGTTCTAAGTGGGGGGACGTATGTACGTTCTACTGGCGGTCCGGTTCCAGAATATTTTCCGGGCCTCGCGTTCACTCCCCCTTCGCGATAGCTTTTCCTTTTTTCTGTTTCTTTTTCTTTAGCCCCTCCACTTTCTATAGAGATCAGAGTACTCTAAAATAAAGAAAAGAAAACGGACTAGGGATACACAAGGCAGTAAGTAAAAGTATGAAAGCGAACTCCATAACAGTTGCCGATAGGGGCTATGAGTCAGTCGGCTATAACTGACGAAATGCGGCATATGGCGGATTATTAGAAAGGAAAAAAAAAACTTCACTCGGGTGTGCCTCACTTTTTTTAGCACATTGCCGCACGTGCATGCTCATTCCGTGCGTTGGTCGTCCCTCCCGCATCGGCGCGGTTTGCGATCGATGATGCGCTGTTTCAGCTTGGCTCGTTGCGGCAGGTTTGAACTTCGCCCGCGGCCAGAGAGGGGAGAGAGGCAGGGACGAAAGGAAAAGGCCCTTTCACCCTCTGCTACCCCGCACTCCTGTGGCGTTTCTCTCGTGACGCTCGCGTGAGGCATTCCATTAATGGGCCGCCGAGAGGACATCAATTATAACGCGAACAGCCCGGGGGTGAAATGAGGAACGGGAGAGCCGGAGACGGGGAAAGCGGTGACACCGGCACCGTTCTCACAACATGCGACGTTTTTGAAGGTAAGGTACAAAAATAGAATTTAGGACCCGCAGGTTTCAGCTTGTTGTTGCGTTGATACGGAGTGTGCCTAAGTTTTTTCGAAAGGGATACAGGCATGTAGTACTCGGCTCCAGCGTAACGATGTGTCTAAGAACCAGGCGCAGTACAGATCGGAAAACTGCTGTGATAAGGAGTTAATGTCACGCATTCAGAAATGTTCAGCCAGCGCTTCCTGTACTTAAGGTTTGAGAGTTGGTGCAGGAAGCTGATGCTTCATTTTATTTTTCTTCAAGCTCTTCCTAACGTGCGCCAAAATTTTGCGAATGCCCCCGTTTCGTTTACTCGAATGGTTGCGCTCGTTTAAATTTTTGTTTGCTCGCCGTGCCATCAGCATCGAGCGATATGTCTTCCTTTGTGGTCAAAAGCACTGCGTAGGAACCTCGATACCGCTATTAGACTTGAGCCACCAGCCTCTATTCATATTCGTATTCTGGCATCATCCCAACAAATGCGTTGCGAACGAACCGGCGTTAGGTGGGTGACTCGTTCCCTGTCTCGCGTATTCGTGCGGTGCCATCCGTTGTTCACTATCTTCTTACCTTGAGATTCAATCGTCTGAGAGCGAAGGAATTGGTTCCACATTCGTCCCCCATTCCCTCTTGCTTCGCCTGCAGTTCTGTTGAACATCAACAGCCTTCACGGTGCGGGAGATCTTGTAGTTTGATCCTCTTGAGGCGAATCATAGTCAGGCAGGAAAAAGGGCTTTTTCCTGTAGAACAGAGACCTGGAATAGCCCAGGTATCCCCTGCAGTAATCTATCCACAGTAAAGTATGCACGAAATAACAGAACGGCAGTGAGGCGAGGTTCCATGGCAGTTGTCAGCAGTGATGGCACAGGAAGCGACAAGGCTGCTGGAAGTGCGGTGGGGTTCTGGCAGGACCTTACGCATATACGGCCGTTTCATGATTGGACGCGATGAACACAAGCCCAAGGCAGGGCTGAACATGATATGCCTCCGCGAACTCTCGCGTCTCTACCGGTGCCATTAGATGAGCGTGGATGGGAAAAAGCGGGCGAAGAAGGCGGGGGGAAGAATGGAGGGGACGGAAGAGTGAGTCAGCCGAAAATGGCCTTTGCAGGCCTGCTTGATTGCGGCGCGAGCCGCAGGCGATGAGGTGTCCCAGCTCGTCTCGCGGTGGGCTCTCCGGACACCTTGATTGAATCGGACGCTGACGGCCGGCTACCTCGCCGCCGCTTTTATTGACTGAGAAAGCTTTGCGCAGCCGTACTGCAATGTGACCGACCGTGCGCCTGCCTGACACAATGTCCTTGGCTCCGCGTCGAGCCTGCGCTGCTCCTTAGGCGAAGTGGCGCAGCACGCGCATACCCACCTCGTAACGGCTGCGGCATGAGAATGCGCCGAATGCTGTACAGCATAGGCCAAGTGCTCCTGCTTCGAAGATTACGCGCTCATCTCGCTTTAAATTTAATAGCCTCGGTGGGACGCAAGGAACTCGTCGTCGTGTCACATGCCGCTTAGTTGCAAATAACGCCTCGTTTGCAGATAAACGCAGCTTCGTGGCTCTGACAGTCAAGAATATTGTTTTCTTTGTTTCGTTCGACACTTCAACGCCTAGTGCAAGTAGCGTCTTTCAAGTTGAGTTATACGGGCTCCCTCCGGTAATCGAGCTCATAGTGACAGCACTCTGTTGCAGCACTGAGCTGTTTTTATCGTCCACCATCCGCTGCGACGTAAAAGAGAGCAGTTATCCCAGTCTGTCCACATCTTATTTTTCTGTTCGTTTTCTTTCTTTTATTTTTTTGCGCTAGATGAATTGTTTTACGCAAGGCGACCGGTTTGTTAAGATAAAACATTTAGACGGGCAGTGCAAAGAAATTTCACGCAAGGTTCGTTCGCAGCTACAAATATTTGCTGTAGGTAAGGCACAACGAACAAATTCGGGCAGAACTCATCTACGATGAAAGAGAAAGAGAGAGAAAGCAAGGACAGGAAAGGAAGGGAGGTCAACCAGAAGAGCATCCGGTTTGCTGCCCTACACTGGGGGTGGGGGAAAGGGGAATAGAAAGAGAAAAAGAGGGAAAGAGTGAGCACTCAGTGCGTGTGAGAGGATGCACAGGGACACCATAAACGGTCCCTTAAGCCGGTGCACTACAAGTAGTGTACTAGTGCACGAATCACTTTTCGTGCTAGTGACGGGTGTGGCCACGGTCTTGAGAATGGTCTTGAGTCCCATCACCAAAGAGCCGGCAGAGAAGTGGGTTGTATTTTGTGGCTCTCTAAGGCATCTCTTCACAGCATCCACGATGACTATCCAAGTATGTGAATAGCCAAAACGCGTAATGCATGCCGCTTGTACTAGGGTCCGTCTCCCACGCTTCTCTCTGGAGACGCTGCGCCTAATAGCAGCGCCACCATGAAGTCCGTGCATTCCCAGCGGCACATGCGTAATGACCTACGTTTGCGTCAAAGAGGTTCATTGAAGAGCGGCACAAGTTCAGTGGCACAAAACCATGTGAGCGGCCCGTATTTTTGACGGGCGTCACTCGGTGCATTTTTCGATCGCGATCGAGCCCGATTTGGATCGAACGTCTCCATCACGCTTGGATTCTTATCGCACGCTACGGAAGGGAGTCAATCGCTGTCGAGAAATTCGGTCCCGATCGGTAGTGACCCGCGATCGAAAATGTACCATGCGACCCCCGTATTAGAGTGCACAACCGTAGAATAGTTAGATAGTTAGAAATAAAACTACAATACCAAGAATGCTGTTCGTATTATTCGCACGCGATTCTTAGCGCACGTAACATCGATCAATCTGTCAAGGTCACTGCCTCACACTTTGCTGAAATCTGCAGTCTTCTTCTCTTTTTTTTCTTTTTGTTTGCTTTCCGATCCACTTCACAACAACTTATGCATTATAATACATGCATTAGTGGGTCCTTGACGTAAGCAAGAAAATGCTCGTTAAATTTAAGTATGCCGCTTGTATGCGACTTTTTACCTGAAGAGCAACGACCTCGATGGTCCAAACAAATGTACACTCTCTTTCTTTCTCTCTCTCTCTCTCTCTCTCTCTCTCTCTCTCTCTCTCTCTCTCTCCCTCCCCTCATATATCAAGAAGATCTTAATAGGTCCACTGATAAGGCGCCGGAACTTCCTTGTCTCCATATTAAAAAATCTTGTACACTTAAACGTATACATTTTCTTCCCTGGACAAGAACGCTTGGTCTTGGCGATCTCAACTGTCGCCAGGTGGGCCCCTCCGTACTAACATATGTTCATTATGATAATAACATAGAACGCGGAATACTACGAAGAAGCCGCCATTTCAACTTGCAGTGAGCTACATACGAAGGGGAGGGAAAGCGTCCGCCTCTCCTTGAACTCCGAAAAGCTGGCAAGCCATTGCAGATGCGCAGACTGTCACGTATTTCCTCACGAGAACAAAACGCGCACAAACACACCCACGCCCACACACGCACAAACCGCAAAGATCCAGCTAGTTGCGTGTTGGTGACTGAAACTTGCCCATGGTCGCCTGGTTGTTGGTCTGCAGCCTGGAGCAATGGCGTGCTCATAAGTTTGGCGCACGTTCTAGTGAGCTGCTTGGCACGCATAGCCAAACATTGCGCACGCACGTTTGCGTATTTCACTGGACCAGAGCAGGAAACGTTTGTCTCTGGCGAGGCTGGCCTCGGATAAGCTTTTCACGAGCTGATGATCCCGCAGCTACGAAGAGAACAAAAAAAAAGCACTGGAGCAAAGCGCAGTGCTGACTTCCCGTGCGGCTACGCCCGGCGTCGAACGGTGTCCCTTTCTTATCTCTAATATCCATTATGGCGGGTCCACGTTTCGTTGACGTGCGTAAAATTTCTTTTTCCTCCTGCTGCGGGTATATTTGGTGGCAGCGCCATTAGCTAACTGTGCTAAATAATGTCTCTGCGACGTCCTATAAGCCTACATATGCGGCTATATGGATAAGCGTTACTGTTTTTCTACTCATAAATCACACATGCGGAAGCTTACTGCGAGCTTCGTGATAATCCCTACGCATGTCTATAATTCCTGGGATTCCAGTTCTGTACTTTGCACGTGGCAGCCAGTCGCCCCAGTGGGTTCAGTCTTACAGACGAAAGCCAGCCAGGTGTAGTATTCACGTTGAGAAAACCTATATTATCTGAAGCCTTGTACCGTGCTAAAGTAGAACTGAAAGTTTGAAATTCAAAATTACGATCATCATGGCCAAAGAGAAACGCACTGTTATTAGCCCAGCTTATTATTTCTCCTCGGCGTACATCGATTTATGTCATCTAATTTCGTCTTTTTGGCCTTTTCATCACATTACGATACGTGCCTGCTGGTCCAGCCTACTGCACCTCTGAATGAAGTGTCTATGAGATTCACCGGCTCATCCTCCCCGATTACTGGGCAAAGCGAAACTCGGGCTTGCCTAGGATGAGTAACAGCCATGTCGCGCAAAAAATAATAACTCGGTCAAAAACAAAAGCTAATCGAGTGCGCCGTAGCAGAAGCTTGGAATGCATCCTTAAGGAGGAGGAGGAGGAGGAGAAAATAAAGAGAGAAGGCAGGGATGTTGACCAGAAATGCTGCGCATCCTTAAAATACCGCAGACGACAGTACCCCCTGCCAAAACCCTCAGAAAGCACTGTCCGCGTGCTTGATAAACGCTGAATTTTTTTCGATACAAAACGCACATGGCCAGTACTTAAGAATACATGGCGATGTTCGCCCACTCAAGCAAAACCTGCACTTACAGGTTTTAAATTAGGTGCATATACGCGGTGACGAAATCCAGTTCATACTCTTACATCACAGTGTCCCCGAGAAGGCACATCTGACATTTCCTTAACTGAATTGAACAGGATGACCCAATGGATCTCGAGTTCGCGCCATCATAGCGTCAGCATACGTTACACCTGTTGCAGCTCTTCTCTGAAAGTCCCCCGCTCTGTAAGTCGCCATTGGCAGCACATATACGACGAACGGTACCGCGGCTGCACGCCCTGCCTGTAATAAGAACTCGCCCTGCAAGCTACGTCCATCAACCCACCGATTCGGGGCCACTTGCGCGTTTAATGAGCGATGATCCCAATAAACAACGTCCCTGCCGCAGCCATGCACCGGCCGAGCGATCCAGCAAGAGAACGTCGATATGAATGCCCACTCGCAAAAGTAATAGCCGGTGGTTCTTCGCTCATAAGGTAATCTCAACGGCGGAAACGTCAAGTGCTCGATGGGCAGGACGTTATTACGTCTCTGCGACAGCACAGCGGCACAGAGCTACGTTCGCGACGAAGAACTCTTAACTCTCCAATAACTGCAATATCTTCCTCCAGCGTTTGATGAATGACAACTTTCCTTTTATCTATCTCTCTATCCACCTGTTCGCCGAGATATTTGCTATCCATTCTGCCTTTCCTTTTTTTAATCCATATAAGGGAGCAGCGCAGTTCAGGACCAATAACCAAGCCCCTCATCCCTTATTGCCAGCCACCTGACGCAAGTCGACGCAGTTGTCATCGTTGGCCTCTTTCAAGAGCACGGAACTTTTCTCTCTCGCGTGTTCCGGGACACTCGAAAAGCTCTGTCTCAGACTCTGTCACCGACGTCGGCCGTCAATACGTCTCGGCCCGATATGAAAAGGACAGCGAGGGAGATCAATTGTATTCGGCCCACGCCAACAGACTCTGTGCAGCCAAGGCCTCCATACCAGCCTGGAACGAAGTGGGCAGATTATTACATCAGCGCTGTTGCGAAACGAGACATCAATGCAATGGCTGGCGCTTCGGCGCGCTCGACACAATGAATGTAACTATTGCAGATGCTCGCGTGCCGTCACATAGGCTTCAAGCACCGCGGTGTATAGATTCACGTATAAATGTCAATAGTACGCGCGTAGAAAGGTTGCCGCAAGTGGTTGATGGTTCGTAGTAGCAGACACAACGCACGTACGAATAATGACAGTACGTGTATCACAATTCTTTGGGACTCCTTTGATGATTATTTACTGCAACGAGACGCAAACAGCTGGGCTAGGACAATATGGAAGCACACATACACACGCACGCGTATCGGCGTATTTGTGCCTGTGTGCATACGCGTAGATAATATAGAAACTACTATACAGGGGGCTTCAGCTAACTTTAGCCAGAGTTTAAAATTATGCCGATGCACTCTAAGACTACGCGATCAAATGCACGTCGCTCACTTTTATATGTAGTGTGTCACGCTATCTTTTGTATTTTGCTTAATTAGATAATTAGTGAAGAATAATTAAGCGGCTTCTGAAGCTACGAAGCTAGGAAAAAAATCCAATTAGAAAGTTGCAGAGCGGTTTGCAAAACGTACGAATAAACAGTTTCTATCGTTCTATCTATTAAGTATTAGTGTTTTTCAGCTTACTACGGATGCCCGCGAAATGCAAAGAAACTCCACGTGACATGCCTGCTTCAGCGCCGTGATTGCACTGCTCCCAAGCGTTCCGCTCACAAACGAACATAGCATTTGGCCGGGTGTACTGCCACTGCGTCTGCTTATCGCTATAACGAACCGCCGCGAGGGAAGCACATCGCTGGCCTAAATTGCGCAGTTAACGCCTTCGTCACTGTCCTGTCGCCTTTTAAGCGGCAGCACGCCCTGCTAGAGACCATATTCGTTTGTATTCTGACAGTTTGGAAGCGCTGCAATCATGGCGTGCAAGCGAGTATGTCACATGGTATTTTTTTGTATGTCGCGGGCACCCGCAATAATCTGAAAAACACTAATACTTAAGAGAAAGTTAGAAACTGCCTAATCGGACATTTTGCAAGGCGCTTTACAACTTTCTAAATGGAATTTTCTGCCTGACTGCGTTGCTTAAAAAGTTGATTCGTTAATGTTGACTAATTATCAATTAAGCAAAATGCAAAAGATAGCGTGATAAAGTACATACAAAAGTGACCAACATGCATTTGGTCGCGTCGTCTTAGACTGCATCGGCATATTTTTTAACTCTGGCTAAATTTAGCTGAAACGCCCTGTATATGAATCTACTTAAGCGGCATCCCTTGTGTGCTCGTTCTGCGCTCGCTGCACCCTACAACAGCTGCGACATACGAACAATCACACATTCCAACCTACGTTTGTTATTTATGACTGCATTTCTTTGAGGTGCTCGTTACAAGTCTGTTTTCAGATCAAATGCGTTGTCTAAGACAAATCTTTACCGAGTTAGTGTTGACCTGCGAGTGTCCTGCTCTATCATTGCGCCTCTTTTGAGACATCAACCCAGTCTGACTGCGAAAAAAGAAATCGCTGCAGTTATCCTTCTTTATTTCCTGTCCTACACGTCGTTTATTTCTTACCTAATTCGAAAGTCTTTCTTTGGATAAAAGTAAAAGAAAACATTTCTTGTGTTAGAGCACGAACGTCGTTTCGGATTGTCGAGGTCATTTGCGCGCCTGGTGTTTATGAGGACACGTGCACATGCGAGCAGGCTTGAGTAGAAACTCGAGAACTCGTGCGAGATGAAGACAGGAGCCGGTTACGCCGCGCCGTATTAAAACATTCATACTCGCTCCCGCAGTCTGGCGTCGTTAGCAGAGCGCGGCAAGCGTTCGTGCACCAGACGGCACAGTTTAGTCTCGCTTCCGCCATCACAGATCAACCAAGCAGCGACTCTCTCCCTTGTCTCAGAGAAAGCCACATCTCGGGGCCCGATGCGTCTTCTAATGCCTGAAAGTCGTGATGAGACCCGCCGTGGTAGTCCGGTGGCTGTGGCGCTGCGCCGCTGAGCTCGACGTCGCGGGCTCGATACCAAGCGCTCGTTTACTAATAGCGAATTCGCCAAACCACACCGGTGAGCACCGGGGCGCCCCAATGGGCCGTTTAATCCAATCATCGTCGCCCCAGGGTACCGCGGTGTGCGCCATAAGATTCAGGTGCATGTTTAAGAACCCCAGGTGGTCGAAATTATTCTGGAGCAACCCACTACCGCTTGCCTCCAAATAATACCGTGCTCTTCGAATAAGACCGCAAAATTCATTAATTATTTTTGTTTAATTTTTAATCGTGATAAACATAGCGATTTCTTCATAATACAATACACGCAGAGGTTTCATGCTGTCTGTACAGCTCAGTAGTATTGTAATATGCACGCTGCGGGTCAGTACGATAATGTACTTACTTCGAAATTTCAGAGAAAAGAAATCTGGCAGTTGTTCAGGAATTCCGGATTCCTAATATTACATACCATTTTATCGGCTGCTTACTCAGGAACGAAAAAGTGGACAAGGAAAGGCAGGGAGGTTAACAAGTTTAGCTTAACCGGTTTGCTACCCTACACATGGGAGAGGGATGAGGGGGGAGGCCACTCTGCTTTGTCGCTTATGACTAGGAGTGGCCTTCACTAAATCTTACTCATTTCGCATTGCAATGACCGACAACGCTCTCTGCAATGCCTGTCTTTGCGAGGAGACACTAGAACACATTCTGTGCGTCCCTGGCGTCCGTTCTAGCGCACCTTGACAACAGACCATTGTTAGTTGCAACTATTTTCACATATCGCCGACAGAAGACACCGCAGCTGAAGGCGACAAAGGGACTACTTCGGTTTTTGAAAGAGACGGGCTTGGACAAGCGGCTGTGACAGTGATGTCACGTACCACACAAGAGTGACGGACTGTAACTGACGATGTGTGTGCTGTGTTATCTGCTGCTTACTAAGATCACACTGCACATATATGCACTAAAGAAATGTTTGGTACGTAAATTTTCACATGGTCACTAAGACGTAAGCCTTAGAGAGGCACAGTTAGAGTGAAATGAGATGGAAAAGGGCGAGAGCTCAACCTGAACACAGGTTTCCGGTTTGCTACCCTACTCTGACGGAGGGGTGAGGATGGATTTAACCACGGACTTACATAATTATAACTTCGGGAAGAGCTATTGGGAGATGTTTCTTCTCCTGGCCCGCGGAGGTTCCCCTTGCGTGGTGCCCTCTCACCCTTCTTTCTCCGTAGCGACGTCGCTTTGTCTTGCAAAGTGGCAGTGCGAGACCGGTTTCCCCTATGAAAGGGAGACAAAGGCGGTTCAGCGACCTTTACGTACCGGTTGGGGAGGCGGCCAAGCTTCACGGTGCCGATAAGTGCCCTTCGTTTCGCGGGGTGCGGCTGTCCGCCGCAGACACCCCGACGAGACGAGCGATCGGAAATTGTTGGAAGCTTTGATAGACATCGAAGACGTTAACGGTGAGAGCGACGACGACGACGCGATGCCAACGACGGTATAACGACGATGACAGTACGACGACGACGGCAACGCAGTCGACGATGGCGGCGCGCCGACGACGCGACGATTCCCAGGTCGCGAACTCAAGGTCGAGATGTGGGTGTGAACATTTATTTTTTTCAATTTCCTCGCCAAGGAAATGCGATTATCGTAAACATTGCGAAGATGATAATAGTTCTGACAAATATAATGAGATTTTCCTAAAGTACTTCTTAGAGATATCGCTGTAGAATATCGAGGTAAATCGGGAACATTTGCTATGCATTAAAGAACATCCAGCAGAAGAAACATACGTCAGTGTATTCGTATAAAACTTGGTGCAGAGATGAAAAAAAAAACATTTTCCAATGAAACTATTTGATAAAGTGTCTGCCAGCTTCCACGACCTTTTCAAGGACGCTAAACCGGCTTCAGGCATGTTTCTTCTTCTCTCTGTCCACATTCATCACCGCGTGCTTCCTCATCACCAGCTTGGATACCTTCAGGTCGTTCTTGATGTTGCGGTGTATTGCGTTGACGTTTGCTGCAAGGGCACCCCACAGGTGGGTTTCAACAAGGTGGGGAACCAGTCTTAAAATACATTGTTACAAAGCCACAATTAAGCCTTTCTTGCCCTGTGCGCCGGAGTTAAATCCTGCTCGAACAGGTACTTTCTTTCAGTGGCCACCTTATCCATCCAGGGCTTCACCACTGTATTGAACACGTTGGCATGGCTGTCAGAAGTTACCCTCTGACCATGCTCTTAAAGATGCGGCTCCATGACGTCACGCTCACTGCTAACTGCAGCCAGCACAGCCATAGCGGCCGGCAATCTGTTGTGCATGACTGTGGGTACGTCAGTCTCATGCATTCTGGTATACCCAGTGCTCATTTTGGCAGTTCATCGTACTGTTTTAAATGAAGTCCTTGTCTGAGAAGAGTCGTCTCGAAAATCTAGTGCTGCTGCCAAGTAGTTTCCGAAGCAAGGTCGTTCAGGAGAGCCTGGGCCTTCACATTCCTGTCCAGCTTGTTTCCTTTATGTCGCATTCACTGAGAGCCTTGGCAATGCCGCTCACTTGCCTTTTTCATTTCTGCTTTTTTTAACCATAACATGCGATAATTTGTTCTGGCATCTTCCCGGCGAGAAGCGGTTCAAGTATCGCCGAATTCCTGTCGTATTGGTGGCTCATCGTTGAGCTAGTCATAATTTGCTAATTGTTACGCGGTTCTCTACGGTATTGCATGTTGGAACAACGAACCCTACCTAGAAATCCTCCACTGCAAATATACGTCCTCAAGTGGATCATTCCTCTGATTAAGCGAATAGCCTTTTAGAAGCATTCGGCTATTAGCTTACATTGGAAATCATCGTCTATCATTTCTGACAATGTCTTTCATTCTGTTTTTTTTTTTCGGAGTGAAAAAGAAACGTAATAGTAGCGTACCAGTTTGACCAAAACTAAGGTTTTTTTCTATATTTTTTAGTATTGTTGTGGTTTTACAATCTTATGAAAATGAGTAGCCGTCACTTTTTAAAAAGTGGCTGAATATCTTTTTTTTATTTAATCAGAAAGACAATGAATAAGTTCGTCTATGAAATAAAATACGTTCCAGTTATTTACCACACTCTACTTATGTTGAGGGAGCAGCAGCAGTGACGAAAGCGCAGAACATTGAGCAGTTACAGCAATTAAAAAGGCGATTAACTCTTGTACGCATTGCGTAACCTTAGTGTTATCTCTCTTTCCCAACCAACCATTAAGCGGGCCATCGATCGCTGTAGGTGGTGTTATAGATGAAGGTTCGGAATGGAAGGGGCGAAAAGCGATGTACTCTCTGGGTTCAAATGCATCTTGACAACTATATTATCTACTCTAATGAATGACTGGCCTCACCACGTACGCTTCATGAAAGCTGGGGCTGCTCTCAACGGAAAGGATGCTACGGTGACGAACTGGCACACGAAGGCTGCTGCGGTAGTATACTCTGGGTAGGGGAGGGGGGCTAAATCTGAAAGCGATGCGCCGCCGTATACCCCGGTGCCACTTCCTACGAGCTTATACCTAACTGCACTATTTCCTATATATAAAGCTTGTCCTTGTTCCCATTTATTTTCTGAAGTTTTCTGCTCTCTTTCTAGCCCGTGGACTGGCTCATTTTTATTTCGACCACTCTGCAAGGGAAACAGAAAGAATGAAATCTGGCAGCCTGAATTTCAGAGCATAAAGCTCTATGTGCACACCGTAGCCACTGCGTTGTCTACGAGCCACGATACGCGCTAAGTGCTGAAATGAACTGGGTCTTCTACCTTTGCCCGTCTTCATTTCTTTCTTTGTTTCATTACGCTGCCTGGAGTAGCAGTAGCTGGCTCAAGCATTCAACGAAAAGCGAAGCAAAGTGCATATGGCTAGCATTTTTAGCTGAATCTTATTTTGTTTTGTACTGCACCCCCCGTCCCTCATCCCTTCCGACGCACGCTTTTTCTTTCTTTGTTTCGAAGCCTGCCTCTCCCTCTTTTGCTTCTTCCACTGCTCGTCTTCGACTAGCGGAGTGTAGAGTGCTGGAAAGCAATAAATCGCAATCAGTGGTGACGGCAGCTCCGTTCTGCGGGCTGCCTAAGCCGTGGGCCATGCACGATCGGTCGCCAAGCGAGCTACCCGCAAAACCGCGCGCCCACTGACGGGACAGTATATTATTTTTTTTTAAAGGAGTGTCACGTGGCACGTAGTACGCGGTTTTAAATTGCTCTGACTGTCTCGGCAGGGAACCCAGACAGCGAGATGTGGGCACTTAGTCAGGTGTAGTCAGGCGGCCTGAGTGTCAACTCCTCGTAACGTCTCGTAAAAGTTATCTGGCTGAAATGTCAAGAACGTGCGCCTCGATTTCAGCGTTCGGGAGAGTTTGGTTTTTCAGCTATATCTGTCTCTGTTTCAAGCCCCGTGTTCTTCAGCCGGCGTCTGAAGACATTGAACGTTTAATCTCGTAGTTTCTGGTAGTTACCGGGAGACGTCGCCGTCCTCGATATCTCTGCCGGCTTCTGTCAATCATGAGGCTGCGAGTTCGATACGCGAATGCAACGGCTGCATATCAAGGTGGGTGGAATATATGAACGCTGGCGTGCCTGTATTAAGGTGCACGTTAATATACGGCGAGGGCAAAAATTTCCCCTCACGAATTTTAGGAAATTCCCTCTCATAAACCTTGCCAATCACCGCTTTTCACTCGCGAGTTGCCAATATAATGCGACTACGCCATCTCATTCTTAGCGCCAGAGATCAGAAACGACGCCTTTGACAGTGTCAGGCGCTTGCTGCATTTTCTCAACTGCCGTTCACATTCTTCTTCCTTCTCCAGTGAAGTGTGTCACGGCAATTATTCATCCAAATCTTCTTTTTACTTATCTAGTACTGCTCATAATAAAGATTTCGTGTCACATTACTTAGATCTACTTAGATGTTAGCGCACTGTAAGATTACAATTGGATATATCAATCCATGGAAGCTAGAGCTTTCTTCTGTGAAATTCAGTTCAACGTGACTGATACTAGCGAAGACCTTTATTCGGCCTGAAGAGGCCGGCGATGAGCCCTGACGTGGCGTCGCACTAAACACCGTGACGAGCACAGTCTCCTTTAACAAATGCAACTCATTGCCTGAATTAAGGCACACACACAGAAAAAAAACGAAAGAAAAACGCACTGAGACGTTCCCAGTCTAATTCAATCTCATTATTTTTATTGCAACACACGCTGCGTTCCAACACGGTTTAATAGACAGTTAAGTTTATATCGGCCATGTTAAGTATAGTTCCAATTCTTACGCAGCTGGCAAAAAAAGGGAAAAAAAAAATGACAGCTTCAGCAAGACATCATCGAAGTCAAAAACGATGCAGGCTACTTTGCTGTACAAACAAGATGGTGGCTTAGCAGAACGTTTGAAAACTCGACAAAAAGGTCACCTGCACAAAAAAAGAAGAAAAAAAAATGGAACGTCGTCACATTTTCCTAAGCTTTCTATGTAAGCTACGTTGTATTTATTGTTCGAAGGTTCGGACGCGCAATATATTCAAGTACAGCTATAATATGTGTTTTTCTTAGCTTTTATCTCGACGCGTGGCGGCGTCAAGTCGCTGAGACCTCTTCCAGGTACGTGCTCCAGATACTTTGGCTCGAATTTATCGTCCTAGCAGACAACGTAGGCCGCCTTCAATGTTGGCCAGAATTCTAACTGCAGTAGACTGCAGTTGCACGTCGGCATTACTGCAGTACTAAACTGAAGGTATAGAAAAAAAACGCAGAGATATGAGATATGAACACGACTCACTCGTGTTCTTTTCGCGACGCCTCCCCACTTCGTGATTGACAGCGACTCACCCACATCCCACTGGTAGTACCGTTCTGCATGTCTGGTTAACATCTCTGCCTCCTTTCTTTATTTCCTCCTCCTCCTCCTCCTCTAGCAAAGACCAAAAGTAATGGCGAGCCCCGCCCTTTCAGAGAAAACCTCACTCGCGTGTTCAGACACATTGATGTATGGCTTGCATTTATATAAGCGTCAGGCAACGCTGCACGTTCGCAAATAATACTGCTACGAACGATGAAGACGAAACAAAGCGCGTAATTTTTTTGAAGAGTGAGTTCCTGTCAACAACCTTCTTTCTCGTGGGACAATAAATCTATTCATCCCTCTCGGCCTGTCACTCTGCATTCCTCTCCGCGTCTCCTCTGGTGCCTATAGAGCGAGCGCTTAGTGGGTGAGCGCTCGGCCGATGCTGGGCCTTCGCGCGCCGCTCAATCGCCTCGCGGCCGAAGCTATACACTCTCGCGTCTTCCACGCGGAGCCGGAAAAGAGAGAGAGAGGGTCGAGAAGCACTCCTATACAGCGCCGCGCTGAGAGGAAGTATTTTAATGGCGCCATAAATTTCATTTCCGGCTGTGTTCCTGTCCGAGGTGGTTACACGCACAGAGCGCGCGCTTCCCCTTTCGTTCTTCCGGGTTCTCCTGTATCTTTATTTTCCTTTCAGTACCCTTTCGTTTTTCTTTTCAATTCTCTCGCTATCCGCCTCTCCGATCCAAGGTTGCGGCTGGCGAGGTTGAAGTGTAAACGGCTCGCGTCACGTCTGTCTGTTGTGGCGCTCCAACATTTATGTGTCCATCGCGAGCGAGGGCGGTGGTGGTGCTTTTCCGGACGCTTGCACGCCCATCCCCCGCCCCCCCCCCCCCTTTATTTTGATCCCCATTTCATTTTCTCTCTCTCTCTCTCTCACTCACTTTTTGTTCGGGCCTGTGACGCGACGACGTTTGTAAGCCCACTCAGCAGCCGAGATACAATCTCCACGGGAAACCACTCGTATCTGATGGACTTTCGCTGTTCTCCGCTGCACTGGTGGCGGTGCTGGCACACAAACTCGCAGCAATGCTAACAAACAGCTAGAAGCATGGGCTTCGTGGACATAACCAAAATAAGAAGTCATCACGCACAATATGTCGACCCTATGACAACAACAACAACAAAAAGATTCTCCACCAGCGTGCTTTCTTTCTTTCTTTCTTTTTCTTTTCTTTTTGCGACTCCTCCTTTAAAATAACTAGCAATGTAAGACACACCTGCCCGTTTTTCAAATGCGTAAGTATTTGTATGCTTACCTAACGAGAAAGAACCGTCCGTCCGTCCATCCGTCCGTCCGACCTCCCGTGATAGCTCAGTGGCTATGGTGTTGCGCTGCTAAGCGCGAGGTCGCGGGATCGAATCCCGACCACGGCGACCGCATTTCGATGAGGGCCGAAATGCGAAAACACCGTTTACTTAGATTTAGGTGCACGCTAAAGAACCACAGACGATCAAATTATTCCGGAGTCCTCCACTACGGCGTGCCTCATAATCAAATCGGGGTTATGGCACGTAAAGCCCCTTAATTATTTTCCCTCCGTCCGTCCGCCCCGCAAGACGATCACCTTCAATATGGAGCACGCATCAGCGAGCTCCTTCGTGCTGCCTCTCGCTTCAGCCCCAATGAAGAATCAGAAGAAATCAGAATCAGAACAACAACGAAAGTCAGGACACAGCACGCGAAGCTATCTGCAGTCGACACACTCTGTCGAAATCGCAGATCGCTTTCAAGATACGGTCAGCGCGGCCGTTCCGTACGCAGCTGCCACCGGAGTACGTTTGCCCACGGTTCATATGGTTCGACGCGGATGAATAAGGCGTTCAAAAAGCGATAACGGCTTATAATTATTGGAACCTCACCAGTCGGAATCGCCGTCACCTGTAGTATAGATTGCTTGCGTCAGCAATGCACCTTGCGCCGCCGTCCGCACACGTTCGTATCGCCGCAGCGCTCTCGTATGTACTGGTCAGATCAAGTTTCGTAACATTGATAATGACACCGGGCTGCGCGTAGATGAGCACGATGCTTCCGCATATTTAGACAACTGACAGTGGAACTTCTGCGTGATTTTTTTTTAATTGCGACACCAATTATGTGAACATTCCTGGCGTATTTTCGCCGTCATCGTCACCGTCGGCGTGACGTTCCGTATAAAGTTCAAGGGCGATAACACCGTCACCGTGCGCCGCATGCTGTAGGTGCGAGCGAAAGCGGGCGAGGGGAGCCGATGATCGCGGCTCAACCTCGCACGCGCAAGTAAGGAAAGGGGTAAGGAGGAAATGCGCCATCTCCCATCGCGCTAAAGGCCCCGGGGGGCGTATAAGCAAAACATATCGCCTGGGCACCGGGGGCCAGAGCTGCGCGCCTGTTGGCTCTCGCCGCACGCCAGCTCTCGCCGCCGCACGCCAGCATGGTGGCACCCAGGGCCGCGTCCTCCGACGTTGCCTCCGAGATTTAAGTTTGTTAACGCTCCGATGCTGGGCTGCCGCCGGGAGGAACGCTATGCAGTAGTGAGCACTTGCGCCCATTTGGTGATAGCAGCACGCATCACCTGCATTGTGGTGTAACCGAGGCCCGTGAAGCAACTTGAAATGTTTCAAGAAGCGTCGGTGCAACGTTGCGCAAGGGTTGTGCGCAGGCCTTCGACAACGCTACGCGTTGCTGCCGAAAGCCGCGTCGCTCCGTTTTCAACGACCCCGAAAAAGCATTCGTGTGGAAAGTGGACACGCGCCACAGTGAGAAGGAAGAAGATGACGGCATGATTATGAAGCCATGTTGTTGAGGCCACAACAATGGCGACGACACGGTAAGCTTTTGTTGCAGTTCAAAGTCCATCTTTCAGGGAACGCTCCTTTGATCAGGTAATACTTAACGCTGCATACGTTACGTGGAGCACGCACTTGTCTAAAATAATTCGACGTCAGACAGAGTGGCTGAGTGCACGTCACGCGGAATGAGAAGCGCGCATATATTTGCAGATATGCGTCCATAAGCCTTCAAAGCATGCTTCGAACCATAAGCACTTTCCTGCTGCAGCGCATGCGACTTAGCTCTGACGCCCGATTATTCATATAATTTTCTTATACCCGCTTTGCGTGAAGGAAAAGCGCGTGGTCAACAGGTAATTGTCTCCTCTCTTACTAGAATGAAGCGTAGCTCAAGGTGGATACTCTGCTAAAACACCGAGCTTGCTGCCATTCTTTAATTATAAAAAAAAAGAAAAGGAAACGGCAATTTTTGATGGCTTCAACGCACGGCATTTTGTTATGCGGCGGAGCATTCAATGTATTGCAGTGAAGCGATTGAGAACGCCCCCTTCCACTCTCTTTCTCTTTTAATCTCCCTTAACCCTTCCCCTCGTGCAGGGTAGCCAACCAGAACTACCTCTGGTTAACCTCCCTCCCTTTCTATGCATCTCTCTCTCTCCCTCTCTCTCTCTCTCCACTTTGCAATTGAGCAGCGCGGTTCCTTACTGGCACTTAAAATATCGCAACTACATTCTTATGCTCTTCGACTTGCTGCAAAGACGCTATGCTAGAGATACATACGTGCTGTCACTTTACGGCGAATGAGAAACAGGCGCGGTTTGTTTGTTTGTTTGTTTGTTTGTTTGTTTGTTTGTTTGTTTGTTTGTTTGTTTGTTTGTGAAAACTTTTCTCGGAACGTACGCCACTTCGCTCGCTCGCTTGTCGTCCCGCATACGCATCGTGCTGCCTGTTTGAAAATGTGTTCAACTTAAACCTTTGTCTGCGCGCAATGTTTACCAATTTCGCGAACCTTCACCACCCAACAAACTGAACAACGTTTTGGGAGGAGACGCCACCACGAGCTCGCTCGAAAACTGAAAGTGTTTGCTATTTGTTAACCCCCCCCCCCCCCCGTCCCACCCTCCCCTCTTTTCGTGTGTCGGGCAATGCTCAAGCGAAGTTTCGGAAAGCTTCGCACCAATGAACGGGCGTCGCCCGCATGGTTACAGCCGTCTGGCAGCTTGAAACAAGACGCTGTCGCGGGCGAGTGGAGATGCGTTCTCAGGTGCAGCCGCTCGGCAACATAAGCGGTGCGCGCGTTGCTGCGTTGATTCCTTGCGAAAACGACGCCCTGTTTGCGCAGAGATAGTCGTCGTCGTCTTGGCGTGCTGTGTGCCATCCTCGTTAGGCTTAGCGGGCAACGTCGCGGAGCATACCTCTGAAAGGGCGGCGGACGTAACGCGACCGGCTAGGGCAAACAGCAGGCGGAGCGAGCGCCCGTTCTCAGGGCACACAGAGACGCGCACGAGGTTCTGCCGCGCTGGCCAAGAAAGGCGATATGGGCGGCAAGGCGCGTTTCCAGTCCGATCTTGCTGGGAAGAAAGCGCTGCGCCAATATTGGCGTTGGCTTCGCGCTACACCGTCTCCCTGGCAATCTCTTTCTCCTGTCCGCCTTCGGTCACGGGCACTCGTGGTCATGGCGCAGGAAAGCGCCGGCAGAATGTTCCAGATGTGTCGTCATGGCCGTCCATCGGTGGTGATTCGGGATCGCGGCGACCCCCGAAGGTCTCCACTATTGTCAGGATCGGGAAACCACCACATTTTTGTTATGCGTTCGGTACGCATAAGTTAAATGATCCCGCGCCCGGGTAGAATAACTGTTTCTTTCTTTGAGATTAAGAACATCATTCGAACCCCCTTCCTATGCAGAGTAGCACGTAGGTGTCTACACATATACGCCGGCACAATTACCTTCATTTTATTAAAAAGTTTCCTCTCTCTCTCTCTCTCTCGCGGTGAGCCATGTCGCAGTGAATCAGTGAGAACATGCCCCCAAGTGTGAGCCTGACTGTATATTTGTTTTGTTCCGTTACGCATTACTTTTAACTAAATTAGGTAACCTCAACATTGATCCAAACGTGCTTGCTTGGATCAAGTGTTTTTTTGTCTAACCATTCCCAATTTGTTTATGCTAACGAATGCTTCTCTTCCACTGGTCGAGTAACGTCCGGTGTACCGCAAGAGTCAGTTCCAGGACCATTATTATGTTTAATTTATATTAATCACCTTCCTGACCAAATTAAATCATCAATTAAATTATTCGCCGATGACTGTGTTCTCTATCGCGTAATTTCTAACTCTGGCGACTGCGATACTCTTCAATCAGACGTTGACATAGTAACATCGTGGTGTTCTAGATCCCAAATGAAGCTCAATTCTAATAAATGTAAGGCGATGCGTGTGTCCCGTGCTGTCAGAAATACCACCCTTCCTACGTACAATATTAACAAGATACCTGTAGAAAATGTTTCATCATACAAATATCTTGGTATCTACATTACACACAATCTTACATGGAACATTCATATAAATTACATTTACGGTAACGCTAATCGCATGCTTGGGTTTTCATGGCGTAATTTTTCATAGGCAACTGCAGCTGTCAAGTTGCTTCTGTACAAATCCTTAGTGAGGCCTAAACTTGAATATGCATGCTCCATTTTCGACCCTTCTACTCTAAAGCTAAAAAATACCATCGAATCCATTCAAAACCGAGCTGCTCGTTTTATTCTTTCCAATTATTCTCGTCATGCAAGTGTCTCGTCAATGAAACTAACCCTTGATTTGCCTAACCTAGAGTTACGTTAAATACTTTCGCCCATGCCTTTTTCCCAAGATTTATTACACTAACGAAACACTTAAGGATGAACTAATCTCCCCGCCATCATACATATCGTCACGCACGGATCATCGTTTTAAGGTTGAAGTTCCAACTTGTCGCACCAACGTTTATTTTGATTCCTTTTTACCAAGAACGACGAATGACTGGAGCCGCCTCCCTGCCTCTATCACTGCCATTTCTGACGCCACAAACTTCAAGAATATTAATAACGACTTTGTTTGTAATAATCACCACTCCTCTCTGTAATGCCCCCGGGCCTTGAGAGTATGACAATAAATAAATAAATAAATAAATAAATAAAACAGCAATTTTTTTTTAACTGCGCGAACCATTCACGAGACTGAGGCTTGCGAGGGGTCTAATTCAGGTTCGCAGCTCTTATTTTTTCAAGCAAATAGCTTTTTTCGGCACCTGAATTCGTTTTCATAGGGACCGATGGTGGGTCGTGGGAATTTCGTAGCCGATATGAAAGTGCCAAAGCAAAGGGCGCACTAGCTCTCGCAGCCAAGTTGCGGGGCGCGTTGTCCTTTCGGTAAGACAGTGAATGTTTATCCCGATTTAAGTATACGTAACATTGCCCTAGCTCTTATTGAGTTAGGTAGTTTTAAAGAACTTGGGCATATGCCGTTCTCGGAAACTAGACTAGAGTTTCCTGGCAGGCAAATGTATAGCATGTAGTCCTCTAGCGGTGTGTACCACGAAGTCTAGAATCTGACGAAACCTCTTCCGATCGGGAAGAATTACGAAGAAGCAGGAAAGACACCTATCATAGTGGCAAAACAAACACTTGACGCCACGTTATTCTGTAAGTGTAATGAAAAGACGTCGAGTAAGCTCTCAACGGCGGCGTTGATTTATTTGTTAGTTTCATTCTCATTTGTCTCATTAATTTATTTATTATCAGTATTATCATTTATTGTTTCACTTCTTGCTGTAGAGTATAGGAAAATCAATTAGCCGAGGTACTATTTACACGAATCTCTCCACAGCAACGCTAGCATAACAGAACAAAATGGAAGAACATGGCGGAAACATGAAGTTTTTGCTGCGACAGCACTTAAAAGCTCGAAACTGGGTTTGCAGTTTCCATCAGTCTTTTTCGTGGCGTTGACAACGACAGAGGGCGTAGTCGTCATCATCAAATCATCGTCGTTCATCGCGCGATCATCAAGTCATGCTGACATATATAGCTTCATCCTCACCATAGAACGAAGTACAAGATATTGCCCACTACCGCTACTGCAAGCCAACTTATCTAACAAGGCATTTTGCTAAAGTAGTGGCAGTGAGTGCGCTTCTCTTCTGCGGAATCAAGCAATAGATTACGACGAAACGCCTCTACATGTAGGTGCAGTCACCTCCTAAGTGTCTTTTATAGTTGCAGACTTGCTCATATATATACAACCATACAAGATATTCGGTAGTATCATTTGAACACTTCAGGTGTTGTTTGCGAAAGTTGGCAAAATGTGCCCACAGTGTGTCAAAATAAACACTCGCGTGCTTGAAACAAAACTTTGATTACCCCCTTCAGTGGGATTGGATGTGCACATTGCCCGGAGGCAATGTGTGACAGCTCCTTCAGATTAAAAAACGCTAATCTCAAAGGCCATACTTTTCCAGGCTGCAGGCGTGAAAAGGCATTTCAGGCGCCAGAAGTGCGTCATGGCGTCCATGTTTTGAACGTCACCTATACTGCAACGGAGAAGGTCAACGTTGTGCACGTTGCGAAGTAGTTTTGATTAACGGGACGGCGCGTGGGAACTCCTGCTGCTCTCACAGTAAATGAGCAAAGCGCCAGAGAAACTGCTGCAATCCTTCGATTTTCTCGGTATATCTTTTTTTCCACTTGGTAGGCGTCTGTGCAGCTTCTTCACTGTATATTACATAACTGCCGCGGGTATGGGACAATATCATAACGTCTTTTGTGACTCTTTAAATACGCGTGTCTGGCGACTTCCGACTTCCGATATTATACCGTCGATTCGTTCTTATACTCCAGTGCTCCATGATCTGCAGCGCGTACGAATCGTAGCCCCGTCTAATCTCGTCATGGGGCTCAAAACACCGACAGAAAACAATGCTGCTTCATTCCCGTCGTGTGCCTTAGGCATCCGATACGGCGGACCTCTAGCAATTTCACGTTTCCCCGAATTTGACGAGAAAACATCGGCAGCCTGCTCAGCCTCACGCTGTCGACCCCTCTCCCGTCGCAGTCGTGGCACATCGCAATCTGTTAGCCCGGGACATTCGCACAAAGGGACCCGCGTACCCCACCTCATCATCTACGCTGCACGAACCTATTGTCCAGCCGCTGTCCGAGGCCCGCGTTCTCCAAGCAAACATACCGTCCAAATGACGACAAAAATAAACGGATGAACAATAGAATAATGAGGGCCGCGCACGAAACAGACACAAACACCGCTCACGCCCCTGCCCTCGAACTTTATCAGTGCCCGTTCGCCCCATCAAGGGAGCCACCTCGCACAAAGGAGGACAACCTCTGTTGCTGCTGCTGCATGCTTGCAATCGGGAGTACTACGGGCGGTGTTGCTGCTAAAGCTGATTGCAGAGGGCCTCATTCCTCTAACTAACTTTCGCCAGGTCCCTAGAGCTATCGAGAACGGTTCACCGATGGAGGGGTCGCGCTCTGAATGAAAGGGAAAGCTGGCGGGGGGAGGCCTGGCGAAACTGCCTCCGAGCACGTGCATCGCGATTCGTGCCGCTTCCAAAAGGGACCACCGGTCAGCGCGAGGCGAGCGTCCGGGGGTCCGCCTCCGCGTCGTCGTCTCCTTCCTCTTCGCTTTCCCTATCCGGTCTTTATTCGTGCCGTGATGAAGACGAACGCAATAAGCGTGCCGGGAACACAGTCCGCCGCAGCCGCTGGACCCTGCGACATCGCGGAGAGCGACTGTGCGCTTCTAACGCCCACCGAGCGCCATTATTCCGCCCCCTCGCCAAGCCAGGGCTTGTAGTGCGCGTGCTCCTTTACACGCGCAATTAAAGGCCCGCCTCGCATTCGGCCGAGCATAGCACTTCCAGTTTATCGCAAGTGCGCGCTCTGTGTTCCCCACGGTCGGTCGCGCCGCTTAATTCTGGAAGGTGCTCGCAGCGTAGCGTTTGTGCCGTTCGCTCGTGTACACAGGGAATGCGGCGTCCTTTTGAGTGGTGGCGATCGGCAGCAATGGTCGGGCATTCCTCTTCGCAGTGTTCGTCGTCGCTTTGTCTTCGAGAGGGATGTTTGCTGTGCGGGCGTGGATCCAGGCCCGATCACCTCCCCTCGTTCGTCTTTACGGCCGATCGTAACGCTAAGTGCGCATCCCTAGATGGGCCCCTGGAAACGAGTAAAAACGGCCTTCCGAGTAAATGATCAGGTAGTAACCGAGGCACTTCTGCGCCAGCATCTTTCTCTTTCTTTCTTTCTTTTTTTTTTCAAGCATTGTTGTATGGAGATCTTCTTTTCATTAGTAATCCATACGAGCTAAAAGAGAAGGTTCCGCGCAAGAGGCTTAAGCAGTTCTGCTAATATTACAAATAAACTCGCACAGCAAATGATTCCGTGACGTAACTTTTTATCGATATAACACGAGCATGGCCCGCTCACTGCAGCACGGTGGCTATGAGTATGACTTAGCACGTTATCAATTTGTGGCTGAAGTAGCCCTCGTTTATTTGAAGGCGGTATTCAATCAGATTGCGTACGTCCATTTAGCAGTATGTTAGAGATGCTCCAGCTGATCAGTATAGTTACGGAACCCTCCACTGCATCTACTACATGTCTCTCATAACGCAGGTGTTGCTTTGGAACATTAAACATCACAAGTTAAATGATATTAAGCTCTGAGATCAGCTTGGTTGATTGAAAGCGTCTGCTTCCGGCTACTGGATTTCACATCTATTTGGGTTAAAGCGCTATGAATTATGGACGTGGAACAATACGACAAAGAAACAAATTGTAGAAGATCGACTGAGGCACTCAAGTGTAATACCTAAATAAAACTTGATGGTCATAGACATGCACACTGTATGTACTTCAAGGCCAGGCTATAGGAAACAAAGGAAATTCCGCACAGCACATGACGGCCTCCCTGCGATGCCAGCAGAAGGCCACCTGTTCATCAATCTACACAATACACACGGACATGCAATCACATGGAAGTTAAATGCTAATAAGACATGAGAAATATAGTAAGAAGCAAAAGAGTTTGTCGTTGACTCAATAAACGCTACTGCGCGTCCGAGTAGAATTTCATAGCGCGTTATGTTTGTTGCTCTTGTAAAGTGAAAGCCCGCAGCGGTATTATTTGGCCCTTGGGGAACATATACGGTAAATTGCTTTATTTCCTCATTTCGAGTGCTCCATTAAGCTTTCATTTCTTTCACAATAGAAACTACTTATTTTGCGTACATCTGTCCTATCACCTCACGCTTCCTCGCAGTGGTTCATCCGCATGGGGCTTGACTGATCTGGCTGAAACAATGCCTGGCTCTTGTGACACCGACAGCAGGGTCTACGAAACGATAGAGTTTGACGAGTACTACGAGGTGCCCTTCAGGAAGAGCGACGCAGGCGATAAAGGTAAGCCGAGCAATAAAAAAGAAACACGTTCTTTTATCTTGTTGTGAAAAGTCCGCAATGTTCAACATTCGCTGTCTTAACAAAAGTAACTCACATGCTGGAAGTTTCTCTCATCACACTGACGGAGATGGCACAAACTGAACGCATAACGAGCATAACAGCAAGAAAGAAAAAGTCACTTTTGCCGTGCGTCAGACTGAACGTAGGGTATCGAGAATCAGCCTGTTAACTAGTATACATACATACATACATACATACATACATACATACATACATACATACATACATACATACATACATACATACATACATACATACATACATACATACATACATACATACATACATACACACACACACATACATACATACATACATACATACATACATACATACATACACACACACACACACACACACACACACACACATACATACATACATACATACATACGCGCGTGCGTTTGTGTGCGCTTGTGTCAAATAGTTCGGGCTTTGTCACAGAGTCCCGAGCACCTTTCGTTGAAGAAAGATTTTTCGCTTAATATTTAACTCACAGTTCAGCGCCCCTGCCCCAATCTCCTTACGCCACAGCATAACAGCCGCCGAACGTACGCGCGCATAGCCCCGTTCCTTTCAGCCAAGGCTTTTCTCTTCCGCAAAGCAGCAGGCTCCGTAAAACTGCGCTTGTGCACGTCAGGGAAGTTTGCCAATGTCGTCGACCGGCTCCTGCTCTCGCCGTGCTCGCACGCTGCACTCGCGAAAGTGTATTCTGAAAATGTGGTCTTCCTGCACACGTGCGGAAGGTGGGGAAGGCAGGGAATGGAAGCGGGCGGGGGGAGAGGGGGGGGGCGGCGGTAAAAACTGTTGTGCAGACGTTAGCGAGGCGGCTTCGTTCCCTCAAATAGGGCTGGCCCGGAGCCGTTCATTAGGTGAAAACCAGAGACGCAGGAAGCGGCCTGAACATAATGGCGCTCAGGAAGAACGTGACGAGGGGGAGGGGAACAAGGAAAAGAGCGAGAGAAAAGGAATCGTATAACGGCGAATACCTCTCGTTACACACAAGGGCGACACGGCGTTCGCTCGCTGGAACCTCGAGTTTCGTAGCGACCGAGGTTCGAGAATCGTCGAGGTCGTCGACCCCGAAGTTTGCGGAGAACCGATGAAGTTCTGCCTCTCTTGTCTGTCTGATGGTCGGTGCGCTTTTGAATAATTTACGGCGATGGCATCGTTGAGAGTGCGACAAGAACAATGTTTCCAATAACCTATAAAGTCTATCTCCTGTGACGCACTCCTGTGACGGACAGCGGAACGCTTGAGGATTTCGATGTAGGCTTGGTGCCCAACCAGTAATTATAGGGTAGGTTACGAATAGGCTTAATTAACTAAAGGAGATGGAGATTTGTTTCATTTTCTAAAAAAAAAGTACCCTATTCTTACTCGTACATTATAGCTATGCCCCGGAAAAATGAGGTGCTTTTGCTTTTTGCTCGTAGAAGGGCCCGCAAACTTCAGTTTGAAATTAGATGTCGAACTATAAGGTAGGTATTACGTTAAACCGGGTGGGCGGTTTTTCTTCTTCTTTTTTCCCCACTACTCACCTTTTAAACCTCACCTGTGGCATATAACACAAATATTGTTCTTGAGCTGTGCTACATTACTTGATCGATAAATCAGAATGCGAATAAGACTAATTAACAAACTTTCACTAAATACGTTTTACCTAATCACCTACACTACACATTTCAACTTACGTATTGAAGCTGGTGAGTCCACAAGTCGTATCCACTTGGAATGAATGGCACAAACTGATGGCAACAGTTTCGAGATATTCGTGGCCACCCAAGAATGCATGGCTTTCCAGTACGGCGTCCCTCGTGTCCCACACCTTTCTTCACGACGATGAACTTAATCTACCATTGATATATTTTATGTTCACAAAACGAATAAAAAAGTGCAACTCGATTTTATTTTATTTAAGATAAAATTCTAAGTGTTTTCTTCTAACAGAGCCGCCGTAAGACTACATTATAAAATGCCCCTTCTTGGGCTTTTCAATAACATCTTTTGATGAGCTTTCAGCGCAAAGGATTCTTTGCCTCAGGCACTTTGTAGCAGGTACGTAGGTACTTCCTTTCGTACTTCATTTCGGGCCACTGTAGTAAACACAAATTTAGACCAACAGTGGCATCGAACCTACACCTTCCAACACATCAGCTCAATGCTCTAACCACTAGGTCTTGCTCACGTTCTTTTTACAGTGAAGCTGTGTATGGCTAGCCGATTCGTCCGTTCGTCCGTCTCTCGCCTGTACACCGAAAACTCCTGCGACGCAGCCCCATGCGTATGCGCGAAGAAAAAAAGAAAAAGAGGCGCGCGATTGGCTGCGCCAGTAGTGACGTCGTTGGTCTCCGTCGCAGCCGAGCGCGCACGCAGCAGTTTCTCCCCGGCCTCGAAATGGGTAGGTCACGCGTCACACGTGCTCCTTAGGAGCAGGCAGCTTTCGATCAGCAACGCCACGAGCAGAACCAGGAACGAGCTCGTCTACGCCGCGCCGATGATGCAGCCCGGGCAAAGAGACAGACTCCTGCAGCCGAGCGCAAGCAGCAAATGCGTATCGAGGATCCGGCAGCCTACGAAGCCGCCGTTTACTGAACCATCGGGATTAATCCAGTGATAAACATCGGGACCGCACGTATCAGCTTCACTGGTTAACCATGTGTACGGAGTGCTTGGGCGGGGATTTTATTTATGTATTCACCACTAAGTCACAATCTCGCGCACACTGCTCTAGTGCCAAAGACGACTACCTCTTTGAGATGTGTGGCGCGTGTGTGACGTACCAGATTCTCGTATTCTCTCGCTGGGGAAGCTCGCGCCTCGAGACTGCACACCGATATTCGGAATCGGCTCACATTCCATGTACTTTCCTCGTTAACAGCTACGTATAAACTGTGCGACGTTGTATCACCTTCGCGATCGGCTCAAGTAGAACAGGTTTTAACGTTTCATCGCCTGAGTGCAAATACTATCGTCGTTTTAACCTACGCCTCGTGAGATAGCCGTAAGTACCCGTGAGCACCATAGTATATGGACCACAGTGTCCTCGAAACGACTGAAAGTATTCGTAAAGCAGGCGCACAGTTTGAGTGCGCTGGAAAATTCGCCAGGTCGAGTTTACACTGCTGTCCTCAATTCCAAGCAACATCCATAATCCAAGAAGAAAATTGTCACCGCGGCAGCCGCACTTGGATGAGGGCGGAGTACAAAAACATCCCGCTTACCTCGCATTGAGTGCACGTGACAGAACCCCGCGTGATCAAGATTGATTCGTAGTCGCCTACTACCGCGTGTCTCACAATCATGTGGTAGTTTTGGCTTATCTAATTTTACGAGAAAAAAAATCACCTCTATACTTTTGCCCAGTGGGGTACGTACGATTGTAGAAGCAGCTGATGACATCGTATTCTGTGTTTCTCTTGCCTACGCCCATCCAGTACCAATGCGGAACCCAAAAATCGGCGCGTCGTAGGCTAGCGTCGAACGACGGAAGTATAAGTCATCCCGTCGGCGTCATAGGATCGTCGTCACCGACGCCTTGCTGCAGTCTCCACACACGCACTCGCGTCATAGGCATGGCTGTTCGTCGTACACGAACGCGTTGGCTCACCTGGTAACGCTTTGCGTAATCCCAAACAATGCTCGGCAGCCAGCTACGAGCAAAATTATTCGCATAACATTGATGTCCACAGTACATGGTATTTGCGTCATCATTTTCTTTTTAATTTTAATAATGTTCTCATCGCAAAATGTAGTGCTTGTGATGATGTCATTTATTTTTGTTATACGCGCTCATGGTGCTTTCACCTTTATCTCGCCCGCCGCCATAAAAGGCTGCGCAGTGTGTGTGTGTATGTGTCTGCGTGCATGTATGCGTGTGCGAGTGTGTGTGTGTGTGTGAATTGATTGATTGATTGATTGATTGATTGATTGATTGATTGATTGATTGATTGATTGATTGATTGATTGATTGATTGATTGATTGATTGATTGATTGATTGATTGATTGATTGATTGATATGCTGTACAACGTCATTCCTCGTGTTTTGCCTTAAAGCGACACAACATAGAAACAGTAAATTAGTTTACACTGATAAAGGGTGCTCTCAAAAATCTACATTAAGTTACATGGGCGTAGGAACTGTGCAAGATAAATCAAAGGTGGGGTTTCGTTTTTCCTTATATTTTTATTTCGCGCCCAAACCCCAGCTCAGGCATAGTCTTGCTTACAAGTTCCCAGGCTAGAGCATGCACAAACACATTGATTTCAGGACGCGTAGCGGGCTCCTCAGGTGATTGTGACACTTGGAAGCTGTGAATGTATGGTGAGAAACTGTGTTCCTTTCCCTCTTCAGAGCCTTGGAGGTCCTTGATGTTGAATATAAGCCCCGCTACAGGGCACGAAGTCAACGTGCTCGCGCATGCTGTTGGCTGGGAACTTTTGGTAGGGCACTGTACGTCATTGCGACATCAGAAATTTCAAAGCTCCTTTCTTTATTTACGTATTTGGGTCGTTATGAGGACGAGGACGAAGTGATTCTTGTAGAGACCACTGTTCCTTCGCGCTGCAGTATTTTCGGCTTTTTCCTGCGTTTTGCTGGGAGACGCCGCTCCCATTGCCATGGCAATGGAAGTGGAGTCGGCAGAATGCCGACGCGACGTGACTGCTTCGGCAGGAACCAGCCTGAGGAAGAGAAATTGCCCTCCTAGTCAAGCTGACAGAGAGGACAGTGTGTTGTACTCCTGCTCAATCGATGACGCCTCAGATGACGAAGGCTTCGAAAGAGTGGTACAACGGAAGGCCAAAAGAAGAAACATCAGTGGACGGTCTCCGTCAAGTAAATCTACCGTCATGCCACTGTGAAGGCCATCGGCGCACGCAATTCTTTTTGTGCCGGACACACCTGCCGACAACTTCAACCGCCTGAATCGACAAGCGATTTCCATTTCTCTGGAGGCTCTCGTCCCAGGAGAAATCAAAGACATCAGAATTAATACTCGAAAGAACATCCTAGCTATTGATGTTCACAACCGAAGCGCAATCAATGCTTTGATGGCAGTAAAGCTCCTGGCCAACGTCAATGTTTACTACCTCATTCCGCAGGACAACGAAACCACGGCTGCTGTTGTTTACGATATTGACACATCGATTAGCGACAGCGACCTGCCAATTTTAATCAAACCTGCGACAGATGGTGTTGCCTTACTACAAGCTCGGTGCCTTGGCAAGTCGACCTGTGTAAGGCTCGTTTTTAAAGGTGACTACCTATCATCACATGTAAAGGTTGGCCACTTTCGTCATGTGGTACCAACTTTCGTACCCAAACCACTTCAGTGCAGAAGGTGTCAAAGAATTCGGCATGTGAGTGCTGTCTGCCCAAAATACAACGATATGCCCACGATGTTCCGGACAACATGACACTGACACTCGCCGTGCAACAGAGCTAAAGTGCCCCAATTGTCAAGGCTCGCACGCTGCATCCTCAAAAGACTGTCCATGCCTAAATAAAAAGCAGAACATCTTGAGCAAAATGGCCAGAGACGGATTATCACACAGAGATGCTTCTGCAGTGATAAGGCGACATCGCTCCCGGAAACGAAAGTCTACGACATCCTCTTCCGGTTCAAGGGAAATGTCTCGTCCGGCAACGCCGCCTCCTGTTCCATCCGTCTCCAGGAAGAGCACGATTGTCAAGGAAACAAGCAGCTATGCTCTTCGTGCTTCATCAAGTGAGGTTTGGCCAGCACTGCCGAAGACATGCCACGCGCCAGTGCCACAGCACATGACTCGCCACTTAAAGTCAAATGTCACTTCAGTGGACCAAATGCGAGACAAGGATTCACAAGTGATTGCTATGCTCAAATCGCTCACGAATGTCATGCGTCTACTACTGACAAACATGGACACTCCGGCTGCTCGTAGCGTATTGCAAGTACTGGACGCGCTGACTCCTGTACTCGAAAGCATCGCATAGCACCATGGCCCGCCCCTCACTGCCCTTCCACAAGGAAGTGAAGCAAGCATATCTACGGCAGTGGAAATCCCGTGGTCAGAAATCGAGCATTTCAGATTTTAGACACTTTGTCTTCGAAAATCGTTTTCCCATCCTCGTAATTTGCGAACCGAACGTGCAGAATGTCATAGGCTTTTCTGGCTATGAGGCATTCATGTCCTCTACCTGTGGTGATGTAAGCAAGGTAATTGTATATATTAGATGTGATCTGACTTACGTGTTGCACGCAGTCCCGCCTCACGACGACAACCAGGACGTTTGTTTAATTGTAAAAACAAAGAAGCTTACGTTCACGCTCGTCGCTGTTTACATTACACCTTCAAGTGGTTTCGACTCTAAATGATTGTACGACTTGCTATCAGCGACACCCTGCCCTACGATTCTCACCGGAGATTTTAATGCTCACCATCCGCTTTGGGGGAGCTTGAAGATAGACTGCGGGGGAAGGAGACTAGCTTCCTTTGCCACACAGAACGAACTTTCCTGCCTCAACGATAGTAGTCCAACATATTTACGCGGGCTTACATACAGCAGATGCCTAGACTTGACCCTGGTTTCTCGGCGTCTTGAAAGAAACGTGCAATGGTATCCAGACATCGAATCACATGGAAGCGACCATATTCCCCACATACCTGAAGATCAGGGAACTATATAAATGCTCCTCCACGGCCCTCCGGCGAATTAACTGGTCGGCGTTTCGGTCGCGCATCGAGGAAGTATATCAGCAAGGGAACCATTCAAGTCTGCAACACGAAATTCAAAAAGCCATGCAAGAGGCTACGCGCGGTTTTCAGCCTTTCCCGAAATATGAAGAATTTGAAGCCGAACTGCAGCAACTACGAGGTATTCGCCGGTGGGCTGAAAGAAGATACAGGAGAGCTAAATCCATCCATTATCTCAGAGAGGCAAGGCGGATGCAAAAGAAGATTCAACGCCGCATTGATGCACTACAGTCTCAAAAATGGAAACGTTGCTGTGAGTCGTTGGATCCACGTCAGCGATTATCTAAGATATGGAGAACCGTGCGTGGACTTCGCGCATCACCGCAACTGCGTGTTCCTTTCAAATCCCTCGCTTTGCACCAAGGTCGCAGAGGAATTGACATTGCTGGAGAATTTTGCTCAAGACTGGCCAGCTTGGAGCCCCAACGTGCACTTACACCATGTGCCACTCCCATGCCACGGGATTCCCGCATGAATGTAATGTTTTCGATGGAGGGGCTTGAGGCGGCTCTGGCGACTTGCAGGCGCTCTTCATCACGGGAGCCGGACGGCGTTACCTACGCGACGCTCGCCAATCTTGGGCAGAAAGCGCGACTCATGCGGCTAAATCATTACAACGAGTCTTGGTGCAACGGTTTGGTTCCACGTGAACGGAAATGCAGCCGCTTGGTTCAACTTCTCAAACCTGGTAAGTCACCGTTAGATTTGTCATCGTACCACCCCATCACTTTGGCCAGTTGCATAGGGAAAGTAATGGAAAGAATGATTTTGACTTGCCTGGAATGGTACCTGGAAAATTACAACGTGTACCCAGATGCTATGGCTGGCTTCCGGCATGGGCGCTCATCCATAGATAATGTCATCGTTCTGGTCACGTTTGTTCAACATCAAAAACGTCTGAAACGACTCACTGCGGCATTATTCCTTGACATAAAAGGCGCCTATGATAATATAGCACATTATGCCATTGTAGAGGCTCTGATTGAAGCTGCAATCGGTGGCCGCACTTTTCAGTGGCTGTGCAGTTATTTGACCGACAGGCATTTCTTCGTGATGACCGAGGATGGCGGCACGACTCAACACCAAACACCAAACACCGTGGAGTACCGCAAGGCGGAGTGTTGAGCCCGACGCTTTTCAAGCTAATGCTCGTTGGCCTAGTCAGATGCTTGCCCAACACAGTTCAAATATCAATCTATGCCTACGACATCTGCATTTCGGCATCTGCTGTAACACGACTGCAGGTACGAGCACGGCTACAAAAGGCAGCTACGTTAACATCACTGTACTTGCGAAAACAGAACTTGGAGCTCTCTTCAGAGAAATGCTGCCTTATTACATTCACTCGGAAGGCAATGAAGCGTTACTGTGTAAGCGTCAATGGGCAAGCAGTTGCAACTGCATGGAAACACTGCTTTTTAGGGGTAATTATCGACTGCGACCCATCATGGAGCCCTCACGTTTCATACCTAAAGAAGAGGTTAATAAAGGGAAAATTAACATCCACCCGTTCGTAGCAATTGATGCAAAGGAAGCCCATATGGGTTCCCCGAAAGAAAAGCCTCAGAGTTGAAGAAAAATTCGTCCTGGTCCGGGACTCGAACCCTGATTTCCCCTTTATTAATTACTTCTCTCCACCATGCGGGTTTCCGCAGAACTACTACGTTAAAGAAGAGGTTAATGACAATAATACATCTCCTCAAATTTCTCGGTGGAAAGTCATGGGGCACATCGGTGCGGTCAATGCTGCAGCTTTATAACGCCTTGTTCCTCGGTTTCGCAAGATACAGCCTCCCTGTGCTTCGTAACACCAGCAAAACAAACCTGCGTGCACTGCAGGGACTACAAGCTCAAGCCCTAAGGACATGTCTCGGTCTTCCGAGGCGTGTGTCAACAGCGACAATGATTGTCATAGCTCGAGATCACCCAATATCAACGTACTTGGCAACCGACGCTCTCAGGGCGCATATTCGGCACGTTCCCCGACGACCTTCTCACCGTCTTGCCCCTCTACCCGCAGAAAGGCCACACGCAACTTTCAGTCGTATAATTGTTGCCAATCGTACCTCACTGCCATCGAACTACATGCCTGCAGCAAGACCATTCTCACCTTTATGGTGCCTGCACAGACCTGAAATACGCCTCACCATCCAAGGAATCATGAAGAAAGCTAACATGCCGTCGCTTGCCCTGAAGCAGGCCACATTAGAGCTTTTACATGAGGTACACACTGGCCGCGTACACGTTTACATCGATGGCTCAGTCACATCAGCAAGTTCAGATGCTGCTTTGGTGATACCAACAAGATCCGTCAAAATACGGCTAAAAGCGTCACATGTATCATCAATGACAGCTGCTGAACTGGTAGCCCTGCGTGCGGCTCTTCATTTAATTCAGGAGGAACCACCCCATGTATGGTCAGTCTTCTGTGATTCCAAGGTATCCCTGCAGAGTTTACTCTCAGCACTGCGCCATGGATCACATGTGCAGCTCGTCGCAGAGATCAGAGAAGTCCACAATCGCATAGTTGACGAAGGACACGATATATCAGTGGTTGCCTAGTCACTGTGGCATACATGGCAATCATCGAGCAGACGCAGCTGCCCGATCTGCCCATGACGGCATCAATTGCGTAGCCATTCCTCTTTCGAGAGCCGACGCGGTGAAAAAACTTTCCGCACTTGCACGTGACCTGACATAAGCTCAATGGAATTCATCCGAGTTCACAAGTGCACGCCTTCATACCCTGGACCCTAATTTACAGCTCCTCATTCCGCCCGAGCTTCCACGACGTAACTGCACCCTTCTAGTCCGGCTATGGCTTGGAGTACCATTTTCAAATGCGTACTCCTTTCTTATCGGAATGGCCAACAGCCCACTTTGTGACTTCTGCTGGTCCAACGAAACAATTTCGCACCTTCTTTGTGAGTGCCCTCGTTTCAACCCGCAAAGAGCAGTCCTCTCAGCTACCCTAGACAAACTGGGCAAACGCCCTATGGAAGAAAACGACATCCTTGGAAACTGGCCTACACGAACATCAGCGCGATCCGCTGTGAAGGTGCTACTGTGGTACTTGAAGGACACGCGACTTTCTGACAAATTGTGAATGTACGCTGTGTGACGCAGGATTGTACGGTGACACTGCTTAACACTAGGAACGCCTCTGCGGGCTGCGTGACAGTGCCCACAGAAACAGTTCGTGTGCACGTGTGTTTGTGTGTATATAGTTCCTTTTCATTATTCCTTTTATTATTTTTTGTCATTTTCTCTCTCTCACCTATCTCATAGCATTTCCTCTCCCCCAGTACAGGGTAGCCAACCGAAGATAATCTCTGGTTAACCTCCCTATCTTTCCTTTGCCTTTCTCTCTTTCTCTCTCTCTCTGGATCATTATGTTACTGTAAAATCTTTTGAAACTTCCGAAGTGCAATCTTTCGCTCTCATAGAATACAGTGCAGCCAATCATTGCCTATATAAAAATAATCAAGGCTCAAGCTGTCACCCACAAAATGGATGACGTCACAGCAAATCAGTGAAGAAACTTGTACACTTCATCGCCATCCGTCTCCCGTTCTTGGGGAAAAAAAAAATTTTTTCCTTTCTTTCGTTTCTGGCTTACACCTCTCGTCACGGTAAGAGTGACTTTTTTGGTTTCGTAGAAGAGTAATTTACTAATATAGCTCAAATTACTTTTCTATTTAGTGTCCCTTTAAGCAGCAAAGCATAATAAACGTAGCTCGCTGCTACAGTAACCTCGGTATTCAACCTCTGAGGCTTGAGCTCATGGCAATCACGCCACCTGCCGGGTCTCTGCGGGTGGGACGAGAAGTTTCGTCTGCCCGATCGCAGCGGGGCAGCGCGGAGGCCGCGACCGTTCATTCCGCTCGCTGTCCCTTGCGTGCCCTTTGACCGGCTGCACAGCGAGACAATAATGGCATTCCCTTAAACGTTTTGGCGGAAGGAAAGGATAAAACGGAGAGCTCAAAGTCACTGTGCAGCTTTCCACCGGTGTCGGAAAAGAAGATGAGACAGATCGGTGGTGCCCAGGCGTGGTCCGAAACAGGTTGTCCCGGAATAGCTACGACGAATGAAGTGGGGACATCAGTACAGCGAGTATGAATTAGGCTTCACTGCCACTAACTTTTAGTGATACGCCGGACAAGCTAAATGATGCTACGTAAAGCGCGAGAAGATTAAGAAAAGATGGGTGCTTAATTTCCTTTCTTTCCTGTCCTTTTCCTTTTTACGACGGTATGACGCCAACAGACAATAACAATGGCCAGGGAAAGCTAACGAGAAATTCATTGTTCTTGTTTAGTGAAAAGTAAAACAATAAGAAGAATGGGAAATGAATGTGCACGAAAGGACAGCTTGCCGCAGGTGGGAGCCCAACCTACATCTGCGTCTGCGATGCTCCGCTGTTGAGTTACGCGGCGGTGGCGTCTTCCCGTCAACTTCTTTGGGTATTTCTATATGTCTATTGAATCCACGCCAAGGGGGTGTCAGCGATTGCTACTCACTATCATGGCAGTGATGTGTATCACAGGAGAAAGAGAGAGAGAGAGAGAAAGATATATATATATATATGTATATATATATATATATATATATATATATATATATATATATATATATATATATATATATATATATATATAGAGAGAGAGAGAGAGAGAGAGGGGGGGCAAGGGAGAAAGGCTGGAACGCTGGAACGTTACCCAGACTTTGTCCAGTTTACAACCTTACGCGTAAAATAAGGCACGCGAAGACCACCTGCGCAAATAAGTTATGTGGCAGAGGGACAGAAAGTGAGATTATAAGTATCGCTGTCAGCAGCCCAATTATCTAGAATTGAAAAATTAACTATTTATTGGGTTAATTGGGCTGCTCTGACAGCGATAATTATAATCTCACTTTGTGTCCCCCTGGCCACATAACTTCCTTGCACAGGTGGTCTTCGCGTGCCTCCCAGTGCTTAAATTTAAGAAAACCATAAAGCTTAACTTAGAACACCTGGGATATATATAACAGATTAATCTAGCTCATTTACACGCACTGATCAATGTGCCACGTATCGACATTAGGGCACCGAAGTCTGTCGCCTTCCCGTACTCCATAAGCAGGACGCGTCGAGAAACACCACCAGGTTAAATAACAACGTAGCGGTGTGATTGCTTCAGCGAAGAGAATAGCCGTGTCCCCTCCTCCCATATTCCTGTCGATTCTCCTAATACCCGTCTTTGATGGTCAAATGACGGGCATAAAATATGTTAGGAGAAGTTACGTTTCTTGGTAAGTTTCCTTCCGAAGAGATGTAGGCTTGCTCGTGCTCTTCGAGCGTTTGTTCATTATTGAAAGGTGAACGTGAAAGATCCAAATGACAGAGCGAGACGAGTGCAGATGCGCAGACGCGCGCCGATACACGAACGTCTTTACGGATTTACTTTCGCCATGACGAGGTACGTTTAAACCTCGCACCTTTTAATGACCTCAACGTGACGCGTTGAAGTCCACATAATAAATGTTTACCCTTCTCTCCAACATTCGGGAAGGCAAAAAAAAATTTCTCTTTCTTTTGTACGTTTTCGCGCGACTGAATGTAACGCATCCATCGAAATCCCGTGACAGTTCACTTAAAGTCCATACGAATCCAAGTGACAGCCACGTTGTGTTCCTGCTCGTCCGCGTTAGGCCCGTTGGTGCACACACGACACGACGCGAAAAGAGCGAGGACAGCGACGCGCGAAAGGAGATCCGTTTCCTCGTCTCAAGCGAAACGTCGGCGGCATTCACTGAAATCGAAGCTGTCGTGACGTCGTCAAAGTAACCAATCAGGGATACAAGGGCGCGCAAAGCGACCGACTCTTGGTATCCTCAGCCATCTTCTTTTTCTTTTTTTTTTTTTTTGAATGCCTCGTCGAGTCTCGAGATTTCCTTAGCCCATCTTCCACTTTCCCGGTTTCCCGCGTCTACTTTCGCTATTTAACTGTTTTCGCAGCTATCTTTTCAGTACGTTTTCTATCCGGTCTTGTCTCGTCATTTCACTCGCTGATAAAGCGAGGTTCTATAGGCGGCGCTGTACGAGAATTCTGACTGGCATTACAGTGGCCCCGTGACGTTCGACAGGCTCCTGTATAGGCGGCTTCACTCCCCGCTCTTGCCCTCTGCCTCGCCGCTTTCCGTCGTTACAGCCAGCTCGCTGTATTGTAACGCGCCTGAGAGGCGCCCGTTCTCCTCGCACTGTCAACAACGCAGGCTTGCCGTCTGTAGCCAGCACTCAACGCTGCCGCTGCTCCTCGGCAGCTCGATTATGTTGCCCCGAGGCGAGCTGCTCGCATTTTTTTTATCACATGGCGGCACCGTCGCCTCCGCGTCAAGGGGTTCCCGACGCGAGATGAAAGCGGAGAAAAAACGCCGCCTCCTAGCCTCCATTATGATGTTAATTTTCACAGGCTACTTTTCCGCCTCGGTGTTGACTTTGTGCCTGTCGTGTCTATTGTGTATACGTGGCTCGCTGCTGTCGTCGGATCTATTGCAGCGTATCTGCTCTCCCGCACTGTCAGTTTATCGTGCGAGTTGAGCTCGTACTATTGTTTAACATTTTGTTTCTTGTGCCTTTTTTCTTTCTTTTTTAAAGGTCAAAGTAATGCTGAAAAACGGAGCGGTGAAATAATAAGAAGAGAGAAATAGGCCACGTTCAACGAAGAAAAGGGAACACTGCCAACTTGCTAAAGACGGTCTATTTTTATTTCTTCCTCAATTCGATTAAATTCGCGAGGCGAATGTGTCACAGCGTCCTGTTTCTCTTTGCTGTCCGTAGATATTTCTGGTACTTCGGCGAGGGTCCTTTGAAGATAAATCAGCCTCCTTCCATTGTGAGCTCTCGATACTTCGCGAGTGGTATGGTATAATGAAATGGGACTATTTGTTTGCACATAGCTGGCGTGTGATCGACAGAACGTTCTTTTGTTATTTTTATGCTTCGTCTTGTTTTTTTTCTCGAGTGCGAAACAAAATATCGGTGGTCCGCACACACATGTGAAAACCAGTAATGCGTGAAGCTGTCTTTCAATAAAATTTTCTTAAACATTTCCGTTAGCTTTAATCATAGCGCTAATAATGCACATGAGTTTATGAAGGGGTGGCATACGTATGGAAGCGGCATCAGTGCACATCAAATTATTTATGCGCGGTGCACGTGTCTGTTGTTGTAGTTGTCGTTTTTCACAGCACATCACTTCCACGATTCGTAACAGACAGTTTATTTACATTACGTATCGTCAGTGACATCAGTGTTATTAATCACTGATGCGACTTCAACTACAGGCCATTTCTCACACGGTTGCATCGTCACCGTCTCAGGACTGCGGGCGATGCAACGTGAGAACTCCCATGTTCTCGAGTCTGTTCTAGTTGATGCTGTAGTTCACTTGGCACAACTGCGAGGGGGGGGGGGGGGGGGGCGGTGCGTGCGTTGAGAAACACTAGATGTAATGAGAAACGTTCGACGTCTTGATCCGTCGAGCTTCTGACTTCTATGTACCTCCCATTCCTCACTGCCGATCGCCGCCACGCGCCATCGCGTTTACGAGCCAACAAATCACCATGTAGCACCATGACGTAGTTTCTGTTTCATTGTTGAACTGAAGTAACGTGCACGTAAACCTAAGTGCATCAGGGTTTTTTGTGTTGTTGTTGTTGTTGTTGTTGGTGGTGGTGGTGGTGGTGGTGGTGATGGTATCATCATCAGCCTGGTTGCGCCCACTGCAGGGCAAAGGCCTCTCCCATACTTCTCCAACTACCCCGGTCATGTACTAATTGTGGCCATGTTGTCCCTGCAAACTTCTTAATGTCATCCGGCCACCTAACTTTCTGCCGCCCCCTGCTACGCTTCCCTTCCCTTGGAATCCAGTCCGTAACCCTTAAGAGGAAGCTTTAGCTCGGGCCCAACTCCGACGCGGCCTATTCAAATACATGTAAAACGCAAAAACGCTTTTCTGAGATAACCCCTGGACCAATTTTAATGAAATTTGCTGCATTCGAGAGAGAAAGTTAAATTCTAGTGACTGTTGCAAGCGGAATTTCGATTTAGGACCTGAATTTTGTTACAAGGATTTTCAAAAATTCGAAAGATTAAAAGAAATAGAAGCACGAAGTTTACAAATTAATAGGTCTGCATCAAGAAAAGATATCACGTTTGTGTAAATGGCATCCATGAGATCGTTGAAAGCGGACAAATTCGGTGTGTCATTTTATATCTTACGTGAATTGTTACATTGTTTACAAGAGTTCTGCAAAAGATGCATTTTCATATTACAAAATTTTTTAGATTCATGAATAACATATCAATTTTGTCCGCTTTAGATGCACTATTAGATGATATTTACAGAATTGTTTTGTCAGTTTTTGTTACTGAGTTACAGAGTTGTAAACTTGATAGTGTCGTTTTTTGAAAATTTTCGATTTTTGCCATTATTTATTAAAAGAAATGAGGGATTAAATAGAAAATTCGAAACCAACAGTCACTAGATTTTAAGTCTGTTTTTTAAATGCAACAAACCTCGTCAAATTTGGTGCAGTGGTTGCCGACAAAAAGGAATTCTCTTTTTACGTGTATTTAGATAGGAGCACCCGAGCTAAAGCTTCTTCTTAATGACCATCGGTTATCTTCCCTCCTCATTACATACCCTGCCCATGCCCATTTCTTTTTCTTGATTTCAACTAAGATGTCATTAACTCGAGTTTGTTCCCTCACCCAATCTGCTCTTTTCTTATCCCTTAACGTCTCACCCATCATACTTCTTTCCATAGCTCGTTGCGTCGTCCTCAATTTAAGCAGAGCCCTTTTCGTAAGCCTCCAGGTTTCTGCCCCATACGTGAGTACTGGTAAGACACAGCTGTTATATACTTTTCTCTTGAGGAATAGTGGCAACCTGTTGTTCATGATTTGAGAATGCCTGCCAAACGCACCCCATCCCATTCTTATTCTTCTGATTATTTCAGTCTCATGATCCGGATCCGTGGTCACTACCTGCCCTAAGTAGATGTATTCCTTTACCACTTCCAGTGCCTCGCTACCTATCGTAAACTGCTGTTCTCTTCCGAGACTGTTAAACATTACTTTAGTTTTCTGCAGATTAATTTTTAGACCCATCTTTCTGCTTTGCATCTCCAAGTCAGTGAGCATGCAGTGCAATTGGTCCCCTGAGTTACTAAGCAAGGCAATATCATCAGTGAATCGCAAGTTACTAAGGTATTCTCCATTAACTCTCATCCCTAATTCTTCCATCTCCAGGTCTCTGAATACTTCCTGTAAACACGCTGTGTATAGCAATGGAGAGATCGTATCTCCCTGCCGGACGCCTTTCTTTATTGGGATTTTGTTGCTTTCTTTATGGAGGACTACGGTGGCTGTGGAGCCGCTATAGATATCTTTCAGTATTTTACATATGGCTCGTCTACACCCTGATTCCGTAGTGCCTCCATGACTGCTGAGGTTTCGACCGAATCAAACACTTTTTCGTAATCAATGAAAGCTACATATAAGGGTTGGGTATATTCCGCACATTTCTCTATCACCTGATTGATAGTGTGAATATTGTGTATTGTTGAGTAGCCGTTACGGAATCCTGCCTGGTCCTTTGGTTGACAGAAGTCTAAGGTGTTCCTGATTCCATTTGCGATTACCTTAGTAAATACTTTGTAGGCAATAGACGGTAAGCTGATCGGTCTATAATTTTTCAGGTCTTTGACGTCCCCTTTCTTATGGATTAGGAATATCTTAGCGTTCTTCCAAGATTCCAGTACGCTCGACGTCCTGAGGCATTGTGTATGCAAGGTGACCAGTTTTTCTAGAACAATGTGCCCACCATCCTTCAACAAATCTGCTGTTACCTGATCCTCCCCAGCTGCCTTCCCCCTTTGCATAGCTCCCAAGGCGTTCTTTACTTCTTCCGGCATTTCTTGTGGGATTTCAAATTCCTCTAGACCATTCTCTCTCACATTATCGTCGTGGATGATACTGGTACTGTATATATCTCTATAGAACTTCTCCGCCACTTGAACTATCTCATACATATTAGTAATGATATTGCCGGCTTTGTCTCTTAACGCATACATTTGTTTCTTGCCTATTCCTAGTTTCTTCTTCACTGCTTTTAGGCTTCCTCCGTTGCTGAGAGCCTGTTCAATTCTATCCATATTATAGTTCCTTATGTCAGCTGTCTTACGCTTGTTGATTAACTTCGAATGTTCTGCGAGTTCGATTCTAGCTGTAGGGTTAGAGGCTTTCATACATTGGCGTTTCTTGATCAGATCTTTCGTCTCCTGCGATAGCTTACTGGTATCCTGTCTAACGGAGTTACCACCGACTTCTATTGCACACTCCTTAATGATGCCCATAAGATTGTCGTTCATTGTTTCAACACTAAGGTCCTCTTCCTGAGTTAATGCCGAATACCTGTTCTGTAGCTTAATCCGGAATTCCTCTAGTTTCCCTCTTACCGCTAACTCATTGATTGGTTTCTTATGTACCAGGTTCTTCCGTTCCCTCCTCAAGTCAAGGCTAATTCGAGTTCTTACCATCCTATGGTCACTGCAGCGCACCTTGCCGAGCACGTCTACATCTTGTATGATGCCAGGGTTCACGCAGAGTATAAAGTCGATTTCATTTCTAGTCTCACCATTCGGGCTCCTCCACGTCCACTTTCGGCTATCCCGCTTGCGGAAGAAGGTATTCATTATCCGCATATTATTCTGTTTTGCAAACTCTGCTAATAGCTCTCCCCTGCTATTCCTAGAGCCTATGCCATATTCCCCCACTAACTTGTCTCCAGCCTGCTTCTTGCCTACCCTGGCATTGAAGTCGCCCATCAGTATAGTGTATATTGTTTTGACTTTACCCATCGCCGATTCCACGTCTTCACAGAAGCTTTCGACTTCCTGGTCATCATGAGTGGGTGTAAGGGCGTAGACCTGTACGACCTTCAATTTGTACCTCTTAGTAAGTTTCGCAACAAGACCTGCCACCCTCTCGTTAATGCTATAGAATTCCTGTATATTACCAGCTATATCCTTATTAATCAGGAATCCGACTCCTAGTTCTCGTCTCTCCGCTAAGCCCCGGTAGCACAGGACGTGCCCGCTTTTTAGCAGTGTATATGCTTCTTTTCTCCTCCTAACCTCACTGAGCCCTATTATATCCCATTTACTACCCTCTAATTCCTCCAATAACACTGCTAGACTCGCCTCACTAGATAACGTTCTAACGTTAAACGTTGCCAGGTTCAGATTGCAATGGAGGCCTATCCGTCAGCCAAATTCGGCCGGTATCGCCGTCAGCCAAATGCGGCCGCCGCCAACCCGATCGAGCCCATGACCTCGAACTCAACAGCGCAGTTCCATGGTCACTAAGCTACCGCGTCAAGTCTAATCACATTAGAAAGAACTGCAACCAAATGTCCGCCAGTGAATATTCATCAAAGTCTGTCATCCCTCGAGCTACGACACGTACCCTGCCTATGGACTAACGCTGCCAGTGCGGCTCGCGCATCGAATGCTTCTTTAACATTCCTAAGACACGCTGACCTCAATAAGACTATTTAGAACTGTATATATAGTTCTAAAACATCTTATTGAGCACGCGACATATGTCGCGTGCTGTGGTGTGTTTTGTGCGTATTGTGTGTCTGTGAAGTTCGCCCATCCATATCATTTCATTTTTCCGCCAGACCAATTTAGAGTAGCATGTTGCAGTCATGCCGCCATGCAAACCTCTCCAAGATTAATTAAAACGCGCACTCTCTCTCTCTCCCTATCTCACTATGGGCATTCTGTCAACGCAGCTCTGTGCAGTGACTTAACCTGTCAACACGCAGTGACAGGTCCTTTGTCCACGAACACAAAGCCTGGTGTGTGGCACACCTGCCACACGGTCGTCAGTGACAGAGCCGGTAAATACAAAGGGGCACCAACGTGCAGAATACAAGTTGAAATTTGGGTCCTGAACTGTTGACAGGTCTTACGGACAGTATCCGACAGACCTTGTGTCATCAGTCAAAATCAAAAAGTTCGGCGTTCTCTGTCATATTATGCTAACGCCGAGCCCAGTATTAGGGGAATAACGTCATCTGCGGTTACACGCTCGTTCTTATCACAAGCCGAGAGACACAAGCTCTGCAGCGTCGTTTCACACACAGCGTTACCGAGCCTAACCAACCTATCCTGCAATGACCCCTCCGAAAAAAAAAACGGAAACCTGGACTGTATTTCGTAATTATATCCATTTCCTACGATTTTATTCATCTCTCATTATTCGTTACGCCGAATGGCCTATCCCGGCCATAGCGGAAGCGTGTACTTGTGCGAGCCAGTGACGAAGAGCAAGAATGATAAAAGCTGAGAAGAATATACACAAAATAAGATTCGATCTGATGTTCCATTGCTTGGCGATGCATCCACGCCTATTAAACGCATTCACCAACTAACTAGCTGACGCAGTTACTCGTAATCGCTCTCTAGCATAGCAGTGTAGGGGGTTTTCCTTCGTGAGAGGGCTCACGAAATCGGCGCCACTTTGATCAGAGGTTAGCCTCAATGGCTATCAGGCTTCTCTAATGCATCGGTTAGCCCCGACACATGGTCCATTCGGTGAAAGAAATCCCCCGCACAGTGCAGCTCATAAGAGATTCACGTAGAGGCCCCCTGCACCTTTCGCGTTGTAGTCCCTGCGCTTAATAACTTTTGCATAGGCGGTTTGGTCGAAGAAGGGCCGGCGTTCCATCGGTCAGGCTGCCAACACCTGCTCGCGTACCTGCCTCGCGTGGTGCAGAACACCGCAGTGCTGCACCGAGCACAACGCGCCAGTAGTCGTATAGTCACTTACATGCTCCGTATTGAGAAGGCAGTACAGTGTTTCTAGTCAGGCACCATCCACTGTTATTAGTGCCCGCGTGCTTCGGCGTGCATGTACACGTCCATGCGATGCCGTTTGCGTGTTTCTGTCGGGCGAGGGTGAGACGCCATCGATTGGTAAGCTCCAGACGACGGTATCAGAATTTGTTCTTCATTCAGCCGTCAGTGTGCATAGTCACGCACTTATTGTTTATTATTTTAGTTAGTACTTTGTACGCATGACTCAGTTTGCAGATCTTTTTTCGGCACTGAAACGAAAGGCGCCTATAATATGATGAAAATTTAGGATTTATTCGTAGCGGTTTAACGTCCCAAAGCAGCGCTGGGACTATGAGAGACTCCGTATCGTAGGGCTCCGGGTTGAAGTTGACCACCCTGGATTATTTAAGGTGCACATTAATCCAAGGGTAGATTCAACTTTTTCGTTCCACGCTACGACACGGTTTGCACCGATGGGGGGCTTCCCACCATCAGTTGCTCCCAGAGCAATCGAGGGAGCTACGTTTCTGTCGGAAATCGGTCGGCACTCCCATCTCGAAGGTGAGAGTGCCTCCGAGCACTCTGAATGAACCTACATGAATGTGTTCAGAGCGCTAAATATCGACCACGTAGCATAACTACACGAGCATCTTTTTTCTCATTCCACCCCACAGAACACGGCCGCCGCGGCAATCTAAACATTCACCTGGTGTTAAGCAAAAGAACACACTAGCCGCTAAGCAACCATCTTGGGCTAATTTTGTGACGGCGTATACTTCTGTGGAAGGCAAGTCTTTATTCAAGTATGAATAAACACTGCACCAAGCGGTGCTTGCGCAGACACCATTGGGAAAAGCAATACAACTTTGCTCTTGTTCATGCGGTTAGAAAACACAGGAAGAGGTGTGTTGAATGTTATGGCGTCCACTTGCAAAAATGGTACTTTTGAGAGCCCTTTGTTTTCAAGCAATGCACAATAATCTCTCTTAAAATACGTTTTTTTTTTCCTTTTCACTAACCCTCAAAAGTGGTTAGCATTTCATTGCAGCACGACACATTGCGGAAATTCGTGTTTATTGCCATCTGTTTCAACGGAGCTACCACCACAAAAGCGTTACGCCTACCACAAAAAAAAACGAATAAACAAAATATGTGGCCACGTAGCATTCACCACGTCCTTATACTGCTATACTTCGCGATGCGTTCACCAATAAGTGCAAATCGCGCGACTCTTGAGTTTTGTTTGTGCAGAAGTTAAGGACGCGGTAACATAGCCACTCTGACGACTGTTGCGAATCCTCAAAGCTAAGCGGCATCGTGATTACCAGTTTTACGCGTCTGTTTTCTTCACATGAAACCATGTTTGCTCATCTTATCCGTCAACAAACTGAACATTAAGACATTAACATCAGAAGACAGGACAGAGGCTAACCTATAGGAAACTGTTCCAGTTGTCATATATGCATTATTGCAGGAATAATGTAGCACGCCAGCTCATGCAGTATACAGGTATGTAGGTTTACATTGACACAGTCTCGTGGGTGGGACGTGGATGAATTATTTGTTTTTCCAAGGTGGCCGCTTTGGGAGCGATAAAGTTCAATTGCAACTAGAGATGTCAGCTTAGGCACATGTTTGGCATGCTATTACATGTGGGAAGGAGAACTGCATCGGTCCAGTTTACGAAGTGGAAGGAAGAGCCGAAGAAAGCTTCGCTTTAACGCCACAGCGTCCAACGTATTACGTTCGATACGCTGAGCTTGATACCTCATGCACGAGGCTGACTCAACCTTCAGCGACTTGGCGCAAAGCCTATAGCAGCTATTCTGACACGCTGTAGACTAGTTTCCAATTTGATATAGCCCATCATACCAGCTACTATTTACCTACTGCCTTTGCTAAGCAAGTGCAACTCTAATCATCTTTCATTGTTTTTTTTCCCTACAAATGTACCCTCCATGGGCAGAAATAAAGGCAATAAACTTGTTTTACCTTTTCTTTCTGTGAGATGGAGTTTGGGCTTTGTTGGCTTAAAAGGCGCATAAAAACGAGGAACTATCTTTGTTAGCTTCCATGACGGTGAGTCATCAGCGCCCAGTATGTTCTATTGTTTTCATACAATAGTGTGCACACTATACCATTAGTTTCCGGTCAAGAAAACGAGATGGACCCAAATATACCAGTGAAATTATTGTCCAAGATCAGGAGAAGTTATGCACTCCTTCTCCAGAGGTTACGACTAGGTCTCGCGTCCACTCGGCAATACCTAAACCTTATTGGCCATGCAGACAGACCGGATCACAAGGAGTGCGAGGTACTCGAGACAATAGAACACGTGTTGCTCATTTACCAATGATATGCTGCGTAAAAACAATCATTGGTATAAAATTTGTTGAAGTTTGCCAAGAAACCTTTGTCTGAAGAGGTTTTATTGGGACCTTGGCCGGATTCTTGTCGCCATGGTGTTCTAAAAGCTCCAACCAAATCCTTGCTCGAGAGCCGTCTGGATTTGATACCTTCAAAAGACCTTGCTGTTCAAATTGTTCACCGCCATCTTCACCCCCATCATGAACGCCTCTCTCCCCCTCTCTCTTTTTACTGCCGTCCCCCTTCTCCAATGCTGAGAAGCAAGTCAGAACTTTGATTCAGGCCGACTTCTCAGTTTTTCTATCATAATAAATCTGTCTGTCCGTCCTTCCGTCCGTCTGTCTGTCTGTCTGTCTGTCTTCGTTATCTATCGGAAGATATGCCTCTCTGCGTTCCCTTAAATTTCTTTCTGTTTATTCTTATCTTTTTACTTTACTTTTGCCAGCCTGGCTACCGTATTACGCATTCCTCTGCTTCACTTCACTTACATTCTCGTAATACCCCCTGATTGTCGCCCTAGACCTCGCAGGGGGTTTCTGCCATTTTCGAACAGGATAATCATGATCATCAACCTCGTCATGATGCCCTTTCGTGTTTTGCAGCGGTGAACCCTGGTCAATTCCCGCCCGTGGTTCCCTTTCTATCGGACAACAATAGCGACGACGAGGAGGGCTATGGTGACTGAAAAAATTATGGGGTTTTACGTGCCAAAACCACTTTCTGATTATGAGGCACGCCGTAGTGGAGGACTCCGGAAATTTCGACCATCTGGGGATCTTTAACGTGCACCTAAATTTAAGTACACGGGTGTTTTCGCATTTCGCCCCCATCGAAATGCGGCCGCCATGGCCGGGATTCGATCCCGCGACCTCGTGCTCAGCAGCCCAACACCATAGCCACTGAGCAACCACGGCGGGTTATGGTGACTACGACTATGCCTTTGGCTACGTGTAGTTTTCACCACCACCTTGCCGTCATATGAGGCAACCACAATAACAACGTCGATAAAGCTGACGATGATGAGAACGACAAGTAAAAACAACAAAAACAACCACGTCTACAACTGCGCCACGGAAATTAAGTTCAACAGCAAGAACAAAAACAACGCCTACGACAAAGAGGCAAAAGCCTTGTTGTCTTTTACGCGGTCAGTTTTGTGCGCAAATATGGATGCTAAGTATATACGTGTGTATGCGTGAAAGGACTTGTGCGTATTCACCTCCCCCCCGCCCCCTCCTGTATGATGGATGCCTGTCCCAGGTATTGGACTATGCGCCTGGTGCTGACGCCCCTATAGTGGCACTGTTCGTGTCCCTTTTCTTTTCGCGATTTGTTTCTTTTCATCATTATTCTTGCTTGAGTAGTGTATTATAGATTTTTTGGATAGCAGACACTAAGGAGGCCCATCTGCGCAATTTTTTTTTTACATTTAAAATTAAACAACTAATAAAAAGCAGCGACTCCAAGGACTAAGGCCGCTGCTGGGCGCAGAGGAGCGATGTCGAAAGCCCTATGGACCTTTGCTCGAGGGAGCTCTACCAAGCTATCGAAGTGATGTCTCGGGGCCAAGGAGGAAAAATTCACTACTACGGGAAGAAAAGGTGTTAGGCGTGGGTCATCAGTGGGAAGGTGGCAGAAGTCAACGTTGTCTCCACAACGCCAAGGACGTGCGCCGATCATAGAAAGCGCGAAAGAAGTAGGGAAGCCCCTGGGCCTGCCGAGCAGACGCGGTGATGTGTGTGGTCTTCTTTTTTTATGAGGGAGTTCTTCGTTGTTTCTTTTTTTCCTAATCACTTTCCCGTGTTGTAAACTAGGTTTAGTTGACTCTTTCTCCAGAAGGTATTGAACGGATCGAAAAAAAAATGCATCTATAGCAACAACGTTTCCGTCGCATGTCTTGCATTTCCAGTCAAATATTTTCAGTAGATTAGCAGTACTTGTGGGTCTTAGTATGTCGGTGTATTTCCTCTTCCCCCCATATTTTATTAAAGGCATCGGCAGTCTCCAAAGAACGTATAGCATCATGCAATGCCACGTATAAATATAGCACCGTCCTGTTTAAAATATGGCGTTTCTCTCGACGAATCGCCGACTCAAGGCCTTTTCAAGAGTTATTCGCGGGGAAACGTCAGGAACGCTCTGACGCCCGAATTCGGCTTCGAGACAGTTTCTTTGCCCACCATATTCTCCCCTTTCGTGCCTGGCGATAAAGCTGGTTGCTCTACGTTCCGGGGCGGTATGCATGCATATACTAGCGCCGTGGAAAAAAATTGACCGCTTCACTCCATGAAAAGCGAACGGCCCCAACAACCCCGGCGGAGCGGGCAATAAACGACCTGCCTCGCCCTTAATGGCCATTTGTTGCTCGCGATACTCGTCACGTGGCCCTGTGACCTGCCTGACCATAAAAAACCAGAAACGGGGCCGCTACACGAGCCTTTAGCCCTGACTCGCCCCGGCCACTATATCTTCCGGAAGCGATCCTGCGGACGAACTCTGCGATCGTCCTCACCGCCGCTCCTTTTCCGTCTCGCCCGCCCCTCTGGTGACGTACTCGCTGCGTCGGTGCCCTCTCTCGACCGCAGCCGCTTGGCGCGTGTGCGCCAGATTCTTGGCTTCTCGCTTGCCTGCTTTTCGTCCTGCTCTCCTGGCCCGAGCCGAGAGAGATAGGGAAGAGCACGATCTTATCTATTATGGTGAGACATTCCCCCCCCCCCCCCCCACCTTATATGCTGTGTTAGTATGCGTGAGTACGACGGGTCTCCGTGTCCATCCGCCGTCTGGAATGGGCAGCGCGTCTGCTTGTGTTCCCCATCTGCCGTCCGAGACGCATTGCCCCGCCGGTCGAAACGACTTGAAGAGCTCGGTGATCCAAGTGAAACAACCTTAGATATATCGGCGTTCAGAGTGGTCAAGGGCGCCCTTTCTTTGGTGTTTATACAGTCGGGCACGCACACTTCGTTTTTTTTTTTTTTTCTCCGATATTGTTGCAATCTATACTTGTCGAAACATGCGCGCAGCAGCACTCCACCGATTAGGCTGGACAAGCGTGTTTTTAACGCCACGTTGGAGAAAGAACGCCGATTCTGTTTGCGACGAGGGTATCTGACTGATGCACGTAGCGGAATGTGGTGCTATAATAGAACAAAAAAAAACAATAAGAAAGAAAGAAACATTGATAAGACGTTCGCTGGGAGTTCGGTATATAGAGAGCAGTCGTGCGTGTGTTGACAATGCCGGCAGGCAGGCAGGCAGGCAGGAGGAGTGTACACTCTGCATGTGACTCACGCGTCCTCTTCGGGCCCTATCCGCCGGCAGCAATGGCTCATGCGCAATCGATTGCGCAGCGGGCAGTGGCGCACAATTAAAGCGATCTGTCCATGAGACGGCGGCGCTTTCGCTTTCTGGGCGCGCGAGGGGCAACTCCTCCTAAGTGACACAGGCCCGGCCGGGCGATTTGTCACCGGCACGGCGGACCCCCCGACGTTTTCATTGGAGTCGGAGTGGCCGACGAAGGCAGGGAACCGTTTTATTTCACGTAATGGGCAGTCGGCAACGCCGGCGCAGTGTGTATTTGCAGCGTGCCACGCCTGGCACCCCGCTAGCTCGGCCCCGGAGCGATACACACTCGGACATTCTGCGGACGCTGTATTGATCGCCTTCTCCTGCGGGACGGTGTGCCGCTTGCTTTTTCAGGTTGTAGTAGCGACGTATACGCAGCTGTCGAGATGTCCCCATTCATTTCTTTTGCTTATTTCCATATATCATGCCATCTGCTCTTTTGTTTCTTTAACACACCTATATATATATATATATATATATATATATATATATATATATATATATATACTTCACTCGAAGTGGAACGCTCGGTGATTTCGAAACAGCTAGTTCGAGGCCATCAAAATGTAAGGAGGAAGAATTTTAATGTGTTCTATATAATGTACTTATCCTGTTTATTTCGCACATTGATTGATTGATTGATTGATTGATTGATTGATTGATTGATTGATTGATTGATTGATTGATTGATTGATTGATTGATTGATTGATTGATTGATTGATTGATTGATTGATTGATTGAATTGTGCAGTCCTTTCACTGTAACCTCAAATCTATTGCTTTTTCTTACACTTACAATTCTCCGCGAAATACCTGCTGTATTGAAACATGAGCACAGTTTTCGAAAGCAGTAGTTTTTACCTTTTGGCACTGACACCATAACACGCCGCGTCAAACGATGACAAATGTCGATCGCGTTTCACTAGACAGGCTGAAGCTAGATAAGGGAGCCACATGACCATGGAAATGCCCAACAGTAATCAGCAGGCGAAGTCTCAACCCGGAGATGACAGCATAGGCTTCCTTTGCTGCCCCAATGTTGATCAAAAGATAGCTTCAGTTTCAATCAATCTCAACCTTCGTTATTTTTGCCGCGGAAGAATCCTGTGAAGTTAATAATGCCAGTCGCTTGTAGCAGTGGTCTGGAATTAAGCCTCAGGCTTCACCTGTAATTGTCCAAACTCTACCCTAGACAGTCAACTTATCTGTGTACCTCGATGACATCTGTGCCTGGGATATTTTTAGTAACCCATCACCAGCTGCACACATGGCTCCAAGTTTGTAATGCATGGCATCTTTGTACCTTTTCAGTTCTCAGGACCCACTGGAACGTCCAGATGGAGAGGCCCCTAGGGACCCGCCGGGGGCCCTCTCTGAGATATCAGTGCTACTCCCTCCCTATCTCACCTTTCAATACCTGTAGCAGTTCATTACAGCCGTATACGACAAGTGTTCTGCGGCAGAATGCGAACAAAATTCAAGGACACTTCTGATTTGTACGAGTCATAATCCACGGAGATAGAGGAATCGTGCTACAAGTTTTCAGTTATACGTTTCAAAACTTAATGTTTTGAGTATTACCTAGAGTATGCCGTCCTGAATTCAAGGCGCGTATTCTTGGCTTTGTTCGGAGATCTAAGTCTACACAATCATTTATATGGACCGTCACTTCGAGAACGCAACGTGCGCCTGCCACTTGTTTCTATCGTGTACAATGTTCTTTCAGAGGTTTTCTAGCCATTCGGAAACAGCCATGTAAAGGCGTTCTATATTTGCGCAAGGGCTTCACTGCACTTTTGTTGCATAAATGCATGATATACAGAGTTTTTTTTTTTAATTACCGGCCCTTCTGACAGATGACCGTTAATGCGCTTCATGTATTTAAGCACAGATAATCTGGCTGGAATTTCTGAAGCTAATCGATCTCAATAAACATCTGATTCGTATCAGGTTAGATTTGAAGTAAAGCTATCTTTCCAAACCCTCCCAGCTCTTCCTGACCGCGGCCGGCTTGGGGTCTCAACTTCCGACATGTGGGTGGGATCTGCATAACTTCTTTTTAGTAAGGAGAAATTGTCCGGCCCATACAGACGCAAAAAGTAATCGCTTCACAGAGATGTTCATAGCAATGTTGCTTGTGACAGCTTTATAACTACTTTACTGTGAAGCCATTAAAAAGAATTCCACAGTGGATATCATGCCGCGGTGGTGTGGTCGATATTGAATGTTAACCAGAGAACAGCGAGCCGCTTTGAAGGACCGAAGCGGCGGTGTTGTTTTGTTGTTGTTGTCGTTGTTGTTGTTGTTTTTAAAACGTTTATTAAAATAATCATAAAAGGCTTTCGCCCCTAGGGAAGTGAGGCCCCTAGGAAGTGGACAGTGACTATGGCCAAACGAGGCCGCCGTCGGTAGAGCCGGCGCAGCATAAGTTTGCTCGCTCACTCGTGGGGCCACGCCGATCGTTGCGACTTCCGAATGAGTTCACCTGGTTTACGCGTAGACCTTGCACGCGCTTATCTTGTGTGATTCGACAGCGATTTGTTTTGCTGCTGAAGCTGGTCATCAGTCTCTCAAGAGAGCTGATCACTTATCCGGTCGAACAGCAGGCAACGAACGCTCTCCAGAAGACGCGGCCGCCATTTTGCCTTTGAGGTACGCGTAAAACGTTTCGATGGCCTCGCATGTGCGAAAGCTCGAAAGGGCAAACTAAAATAATTAAAATAAAATATAAGAAGCCGCCTGGTGAACGTTACGTATCGTTTCATATTAGATGCCGTAGAGAGCGAAACAAACATCTTCTCTATTTCCCACCTAAGAAAGCGGGAACGAAATTGCGGGGCTACTTTAGCAGCGGAGTCACTGGCGCGCTTCAATTCCATAGCGTTTGCTTCATAGCCAAAAAAAGAAAGTTGTCCGCCAGTGTAGTCAAGGAGGTTTTAAAAGCTCCCTGGCACATCACTCTACTAATGATAATGATGAAGCTCTTTCATAGGTGACTCAAGCAATAATGAAGATGATGAACTTAGTAACAGTGGCGTATACGCACTGTAAGAGATCGGCCGAGAACGGCAAGGAGTAAAGAAAGTATATTTGAAGTATTTTTGAACTTAATATGTGACACTTTAAGTGTAGCATCAGTCTACCTCCATTCCTTTTCCTTCTCCTCTATCTCTCTCGGGCCATCAAATGTGTAATGTGTCCAATGTGCACCCAATGTGAACAGCGTGACAAGCACGAGAACTAGAATTTTAATAAGTTAAAGAAGAAAAAGAAAGATACCATCTATAGGTGTAGAGAAAATGCACCTAATTTGAGAAGCTCGTATATCGGAAGATTATCGTAAATGTAGAGGGGAGTGTAAAGTCGCGCTCCCGGCAGTCCTTCTTTCTCTCTCTCTCTCTCTCTCTCTCTCTCTGTACGTGGGTGCATGTGTGTAAAAAATAAACTTAACATCTATCGTAGTGGCTAGACAATTATCTAAGGCACTGGGGAAAAAAGTGTAACGCACGGTAGCGTATAATTCTCCTATGAGGGTTGCTCTACAACGAAGCCCAACGTTTTTCTCTCTAAGTGACTTGGCAGATCCGTGCCCCTGATTGTTGGACAACAGAATGGTGCATGTTGCCCGCTTCGAAAGCGGCAGGAAAACACTCCTCGCAAGCACGGCCTGCAGCTGGAACATCATTTATGCTGCCTAGCAGACTTTCACTTCTACTCGTGTGAGGCAAACCTAAACGAAAAAGAATCCGCACTCGAGTTCAACAGCGCTAATTAGCTCAATCGTTCACGAGTACGGAACATATTACTGTAGTTCTTTTTCTTTTCGCATCCTTTCTATTTTTTCTCGTGAGAAGAAGCAGTAAAACACGCGTAGTCATCGCCATCAGCGGCCATTTCGCTTTACTGCTCGTCTTTTAAATAATAAAAATAAAAGCCCAGAGTAGTAGTGATTAGTTCTATTTGTACAGCCCGTGGCACGCTATGCCCTTGCTGCTTGTGCACGTGTTGCTGCCGGTCATCCGCAGAACGAACTTAATTTGGCGCCCGCCACCAGAGCTCGCTTTCCTTATCAGCGGGCGGGCATCGCCCCCCCCCCCCCCCCCCTTGCGCTATAGAAGCAAAGCGCACTACAACAAGCTGCTTTGCCGGTTGCGTTCTTTGCTTGACTGAGCGGTGGCACGTATCATCGAAGCCCGAGCAGCCCGAGCACAAACGCACACGCACACACATGCCCACACACACACGCAATAAAAGAAGAAAGTGTGCGACGTTCGCTCGTGGCCGTGTACAAGCCATTATAATTAATACCCCATAACCATTAGCGCCAGCAACTCGGAGCAAAGCTGCTGCGAAGCGCCGTTAATGAATCATGGCCGACGATGGAGGGCCGGCGGTGCGGCAGCTCGCGGCTGCAGTGACAGAGCGCGAGCCCCGCGCCACCTTTTTGCGTGCTTAATCGCACGGTGGTGCGCCCGCGGGACAAAGCGCAAAACGAAACGACGCCTTCGGCAGACGAGTATTCGAGCAGTACAAAGAAAAAATTGCCCTTGCTTTCTTGTGATGCGACTGTGCTCTTGCTGCTCGTCAATGTTTCGCAAAAACTCGGATTTATGACTTGCTGGTGGAAGCACGGTAAAGTCGGCGCCCCATTTGCAGCTTCCAAAACCGTGTATACGTGAAACAAGTTGCCCCAGCGACCAAACTTAGCTTTGGTCCTTCAATAATACGCCGAGAAGCAACACTAAATCGTCTCAGACAATACGTTTGAAACCCTGCCTGCCTTTGTTTCGGCGAGAAGAAGTTAATTACTAAAGATGAAAGCCCCCAATGCCGAACTTGCTTACTTTAAATCTCGTGCTTCAAGTGTGTCGGCAGGGCTTTCAGGGTGCATGAACACGGACTGATATTACGCGAAAAAATTTCTCGAAACTTGCTCCAGGTTGAGCCTTTGGTTTTGAATTTAACTATAAAACTGAGCAGACGCTATGTTGCGAGAACTTCCAGGTGGCGCCACCTATCTTATGTTTTGATTTCTTTTTTTACCGAGCCTAGGCCCAATACGAGACTGATTATCTTGTTGTTCAAAAAACGTAATTCACTTAATCACCGTAGCTAAATAATCTTCGTCGTTGTCTTTTCGATGTGTAACTCCTAGCAAGTCCAAATATGCCTTATATGATGAGCTGTGGTAAAGCAAAACAATCATCAGCCTTAAACTTACATTTTAGCAGTGTAACTTGTCGAAAGGTTGGCTCTAGGTGAAGGATTGTCCTTTTCGGCCACCGCTCGTCCTTATAAGTCTCTATTTTTGTCACGTGAGCCGTATATACTCTTGTAATGCCTGCGCATATGTACGAAAATCTCGCTAATTAACATGTTACTACACTGCATCCCGGTAGCAGGAGGGCACAAAAATCGACATGATTTTGTGAAAGAAGCAGCGAATTCAGCTTATGGCTGTGTATTCGCCTAGCCGTAGTCATGAGGTCATAGCAGAGTGAACTGAAACGCGTACACAAGGAAAAAGCCGCAAGGTGACAAGCGCTTGTCCCCGTGTGTCTGTATCCTTGTGTATATGTCTCAGTTCGTGCTGCTATGACCTCACGATGCAAAATCAACTGGCCCAATTTTCCTCTTACTAGGCATAGTTGTACGTGGCAGCGTATTGTGCCTGCGCGGTGAAGTGTGGGGAGGGGGCTTTATTTTAATGAAAATAATAATAATAATAATAATAATAATAAATTAAAGCTCACGATTATATTCTTGTAATAGCTTTACTGGAATACCTATGTGCCAAATCATCAGAATAAAATGAAGGTGCGGCTAGTGCACGATTCCTTACGGCCCGGGAGCTTAAGCGAGCGTCTTAAGTCGTAACACAAGGTTTCCAATGGCGTGCTCCCTACTGCGACCTGACGAAGGGGCATGGCATCATCTTCCAGTGGCTGCCAGGGCACTGCGACATCGTCGGTAACGACCTTGTTAGCGAAGCCACCTGGTTAGCCCATAGAGGAACGCAGACAGTTCCCATACCTTTGTCAAGAACAAACGCTGCGATTGTTCTTCGTTTGCTTGCTCGAACCAAGACTCAAACATTGTGAAACACGCCGACAGCCTCGAACTGTCCTCTCCACCGGCTTCATCCTACATTAATGCGACAGATTCCGTCACATTACTCCCGCCGTGATGCAGCTTTATTGTGCCATCTATTGGTTAAGGGTGGTATTTCAGAAAGCCTACTCATTCCGTATTGGAATATCAGACACATCTATCTGTGAATCATGCAACTGTGAACGGACGATCGAACACATGTGTTTTTTGCGATCGTTATGACATCGAACTCGACGTTCTTCATCATCATCATCATCATCATCAGCCTGATTACGCCCACTGCAGGGCAAAGGCCTCTCCCATACTTCTCCAACTACCCCGGTCATGTACTAATTGTGGCCATGTTGACCCTCCAAACTTCCTAATCTCATCTGCCCACCTAACTTTCTGTCGCCCCCTGCTACGCTTCCCTTCCCTCGGAATCCAGTCCGTAACCCTTAATGACCATCGGTTATCTTCCCTCCTCATTACATGTCCTGCCCATGCCCATTTCTTTTTCTTGATTTCAACTAAGATGTCATTAACGCGCGTTTGTTCCCTCACCCAATCTGCTCTTTTCTTATCCCTTAACGTTACACCTATCATTTTTCTTTCCATAGCTCGTTGCGTCGTCCTCAATTTAAGTAGAACCCTTTTCGTAAGCCTCCAGGTTTCTGCCCCATGCGTGAGTACTGGTAAGACACAGCTGTTATACACTTTTCTCTTGAGGGATAATGGCAACCTGCTGTTCATGATCTGCGAATGCCTGCCAAACGCACCCCAGCCCATTCTTATTCTTCTGATTATTTCACTCTCATGATCTGGATCAGCAGTCACACTACCTGTCCTAAGTAGATGTATTCTCTTACCACTTCCAGTGCCTCGCTACCTATCGTAAACTGCTGTTCCCTTCCGAGACTGTTAAACATTACTTTAGTTTTCTGCAGATTAATTTTTAGTCCCACCCTTCTGCTCTGCCTCTCCAGATCAGTGAGCATGCATTGCAGTTGGTCCCCTGAGTTACTAAGCAAGGCAATATCATCAGCGAAGCGCAAGTTACTAAGGTATTCTCCATTTACTCTTATCCCCAATTCTTCCCAATCCAGGTCTCTGAATACCTCCTGTAAACACGCTGTGAATAGCATTGGAGAGATCGTATCTCCCTGCCTGACGCCTTTCTTTATTGGGATTTTGTTGCTTTCTTTATGGAGGAGTACAGTGGCTGTGGAGCCGCTATAGATATCTTTCAGTATTTTTACATACGGCTCGTCTACACCCTGATTCCGCAATGCCTCCATGACTGCTGAGGTTTTGACTGAATCAAACGCTTTCTCGTAATCAATGAAAGCTATATATAATGGTTGGTTATATTCCGCACATTTCTCTATCACCTGATTGATAGTGTGAATATGATCTATTGTTGAGTAGCCTTCGGCGTTCTTCGGCATGTGTTAAATGGTTTAGATAACAGGCCATATTTAGAGACGAAGATTCTTGGACCATGGCCCCGCACGTCGTAGGCTTACAAAGTGACGCGGGCACTGCTACGGTTCATGAAATTGACTGGATCCAAAGTTATAGTATCTTCTTCCATCCCTCCCTCTCCTTTCTTTCTTTTACTCGCTTAAACCATTGCCCCCCGCGTAGGGTAGCAAATCGGACGGGCGTCCGATTGACCTCACTACCTTTCCTTCCTTCTTGTCCTCCTCTTTACTGTGCTTGTCGTCCCACGCGTGGTCTCCTATGAATGGTCGGGCATCTTGAAGTAAGCAAACGTGCAAGACGCGCCATTGCTATTAGCTAAACGTAATTAGCAGTCACTGCAACGCCGGTAGTGCAACCATTTCTTCTTGTAATATGCAAAATGTATTATAGGTAGGTGTCACTGGGTGACTGAGCTGGAGGGGTTTGAAGCAACGCGCTTCCGGTTGTTCTGCTTCACTTTTCTGGAAAGAAAAGGCGTCGTGACAGGCTGATACAAATGCATGTAGCCGCTGCAAAAATGAATGAATGAATGAATGAATGGACGTTGTATTTGTTACTACCTGAAGCTCACAATAGAAGTTCGCACTTCTCTTTGTATCCCCTTGACCCTCCCCCTGGCAGGGTAGCCAACTAGAAGGAAAATGCCTTCTTTACCTTCTCTCTCTCTCTCTCTCTCATTCCCCCTCTCTCGCTCACTCGCTCCAGGAAGGCCAATAGGGTGTCCTGACGACTTGCACTGTTTAGCAAAGGCACTCGGCACACCGCGTCTCGCACCTGTGAAATTACCTGCGCATGTCTACACGCGAAATGCAGCAGCAAGTGGGTTGCGTCACCATTCATTCTCCTTCTTTCCTTCTTTCTTTCTTTCTTTCTTTCAAACATGGAGGCGGTCCGGAGGCAGGGAAACGCCCGTACTCGATGCTGCGCGCTTTCAATTCCCAGCGAGCCGCGCGTGTGAATTTTTAAACGCGTTCCTGTCTAGCCAGCTCTGCGGTGCTAGCCGCGTTCCAACAGGCAACGAGGTTTTGCGCTCTGGGCGAAGCTTAGTTGCCAGCCGCGCACGCCTTTCCTTCTAAAGCCTCCAAGAGAAAGCAAGAAAAAAAGAAACAGAGTACATAAAGAAAAAAGAGACGAGGTGCACTGAACACGCGAAACGCAAGAGTAAAGTAGAAAACAACAGATTAAAATTTCTTGTTTAACTTGTTTTTTTCTTGCTCGAACGAAGCCTGGATGCCAGCCAGCATGTTCTGCCGCCGCCTTCTCTGGAAGGAAGCGTATGCGGGAATGAAAAGGGAAAGCACCCGAATGATAACAATGTGAACACGAGAGGCCAGCTCGGCAGCTTGCGCGGTGTAACGACGACAAGCGCCTCGCGGTTGAATTCCCTTATCTCTGGCGTTCCAACCTGCCGCGCAGTCTTCGCCATGCGTCGCCGGCCTCTCTTCGTGCGCGACTAATCCAGTGTGGTGCATGCGCTGGCATGCGTGCGCGTGAAACGCCGTTAGGGTGCCCGGGGAAAATCTGCATAAGTCCGCTTATTGTGCCGCTAACACTCTTGACAAATGCGCCTCCCTCCACACCCCACTAGATGCGCGCTTGCGACTCGTTGAAATGCTGCTGCCTCTTCAGCTGCACGTGTCCGTATACTCCACCCGCTTACTGCTTTGTCGTTGTTGTTGTTTTCTTTGAAGTGGTTCGTGCGTCATCTTTCTCTTTCTTTCTTTCCTTCTTTCCCTTTTTTTTGTCCTTCAGAAACATTGCATTTTGTGAATTTTCGTGGCGCAGACAGAAAAGCTAGTTTCGGGCCAGCCTTCTGCTATTTTGGTGGCTGCTGTGCAAAATTGCGCGATTTCATTCTCACCACACGCTGCGGAGAAAATTGAAGCACTATGATTCCCAGCTAGTTCGTTTGCACCATGGGTTATAAATAAGGCTACAAACGAGACAAGATCTGGAGAATGGTTAAGTGACGGTTCACAGAGCTTATCGTTGTACAGTATACATAGCGCAGTGAGAACAAAGGACAGATCGAGACAGGACAAGGGCTGACTTTCGACTAAGGGTTCATAGCGGATCCTGAGCATCCTGAGGTGAGTAGCAGGCTAGAGCACGTTAGCTCAGGCCGACCTCTCTGCCTTCATTCAAATAAATTATCTTCTCTCTCTCTCTCTCTCTCTGAGCATATACGTACAGGCACATCTGAGATTGCAAATGTAAAGACCCTACAGAGGGGAAGAAGGTAAACTGCCACGTGATGTCTATGCCAAGAAGTGAAGCTCTTTCTTCTTGACTTCTTGGCGAAGTGAAGAAAGCCGAAGCTGATAAAGAATGTGGCCTGTTATAAGTGCAGCGTTTAGTTTAGGCATAGCCATAGGATCGTTTCCCCAAAGTGCACCTGCCATGCGACGAAGTGCGTAGACACTTTGCACTGATGCAGACACAACACTTTCAATTGCGCGTCGCCATGGTAGTTTGCTGTCGATGATGATGCCCAGGAATCGAACACCAGTTGCAAGGCGAATCGGATGGCCTCTAATATTCAGCGACAGGCAAGTTGACTTGCGCCTCACTTCGGGGAAAAGCATGATGGCAGGGTTTTCCGCTGATAAAGATAGACCAAACATCGATAAGTGACGATCGATGACGAAGAATGCACCCTGGGCTATCCGGGTCAAGCATTTGTGTTGGTAGCCCGAGATCCACATGCGGATGTCATCTGCGTAGGTGCACATTTTAAGAAATTCATGGACGAATCGAAGAGCATTTCCAGAGACACCCAGGGCTTGGAGTTGTTGATGATGCCAGTATGAAGCACACAAGTGCTTTGGCAACGTCCATAAAGATGGTGAGTGTCGAAAGGCCGCCGACGCGAAGGTGCTCAATGTGGCTTAGTAAGTCCAAGACACTGTCCTGTTCCTCAAGACACTCTAATAAAGTTCTTGTCACTGTCACTGGCACTTTTCTTCTATATTTCTCTTTTAGCCCCCAAATAATATATGTCACTGGCACTGTCCTGGGCACTCAGCCGTGGGCGAAATCCGGTCATACATGATGGCAGTCTATTTCCTTGCTCAAGATACTAAGTTAATCTCGTACATATTAGTCGCATGACAACATACGCATGATGTTAGTGATACTGGCCGATATGAGGCAAGACTTGCAGGATCCTGTCTTCACTTGAGCACTGGCACCACCCATGCTGTCCTCCACGTTTCGGGAATTTTGCCTGTGCTCCACACGCGATTAAATATGTTCAGAAGGGCTCGCCTTCGCTCGTATGGCAGATTTGTGAGCATTGGATTGCTGATCAAATCGGGACCCACAGCGTCTTTTTAATCTCCTAAGTACCAAATCCAACTCACGAAAGGTTAATGGGGTATCCATCGCATGGAATGATTCAGACGACAAAGGCTTCGTCATTCCTGCTGATCTGCCAGATGTGTATACATCTGCAAAATCTTCTGCAAGGAATGCTAAATCTTTTCCTTTCTTTAAAGCAAGAGCTTCAAATGGTCTGTGTGGGCGAATCTTTCCAGATAGGCTATTAATTACTCCTCATATTCTTGTCATGAAAGTAAATGCCGACAAGCACTCACAGAAAGCAGCCCATTAAACTCGTCTTAACCGTTTTTTTGTGTGGCGGCGGATGACAGCGTTTATCCTGTTCCATTCAGTTTTCGCAGAAGAATTTCTCTTTTTTCTCATTAGTTCCCACACCGCTCTCCTACGCGCTCCGCAGAGATTCTATAGTTTCAAGTCAGGAGTAGGGAAATGACCTGGCAGTTTCAACACTGAAGTAGCCACTCCCTTGCTCCACAACATATCTACGAACAACTCACCAGTAGATTCATCCAACAGTCACAGTACAGAATTGTTTACCAGCAGTCTGAAATCCGGTGATGTTTGTGAAGATTATGAAATGGTCGCTGCCCATCCTGTCTGGGGCCGTCATCGATGAAATCAAAAGGTCCGTACAGTGTAACACGAGGCCTAAGGGACTCCATTAATCTGGTGGCCAGAAGAAAGTTGGTTTGCCATCGTTCGCCACACATAAGACAGCAGCAGCCGAGGCAGCGACAAGTTCTTTGCCGCACAATCTTATCTCCGCAAAGTGAATGATGTGCGTTAATGTCGCCACATATTATTCTAGGCAAGGGGTAACGAAGTCAAACGTTCTTTAGAAGCACCTCCATCGAGACCTTTATTCATGAACTTACATACACCGAAACCACACTGAGTTTTCAGTTTCCTAGGCACACTTGCACAGCGGCGACTTCCAAGGAGGTAGAACAAAGGTCTTGCACTGGTAAGGTAACGTGAGGTATTTCGCACCTGATGTATATCATTGCACTGCCATTTGCAAATGAAGGTATACTCTGATTGCCGTGTCTGATGTACCCTGGGATCGTCCTTCCATATGGGAAACCAGCCTCCGAGAGGGCTAGAATTGGTATAGGCATGTCTCGAAGGAGAGGACTAAATTTACACAGACGCTGTAGAATACCGGCGCAGTTCCATTGCATCATTAAGGACACTTTTGAACGGCGGAATGGACCAGGTGGGCGAGAAATTGCCATTATGCTACTAAGGGTATGCGGACGTAGGGCAGAGTTTTACTGACTCGAGAGCCAGCACTGCTTCCTGCATATCCCTCGTTGAACTCGCAGGCACCTTCGCGACGTGTGAACGTTGTGCTGTGAACAAAGCGCGTATCACATGTTGGCGCTTTTCCTTCTGAGTGCTTCCAACTAATACGTGAGGTCGGTTCACTGCGGCTGCATAGGTGCGCTTTTCGGACTCTCTGGGAACATTTTCTCCAGCAGCGTTGACCAGTTGCGTTGGCTCAATACCTTCTTTTGGTGGTGTGAGACGCGGGAAATTAGATGCGTATTCTGTTCCCAAACCACTTAGTTGTGGCGCGCTGGACGTCTTGTTCGACAGTGCACTTGCGTGCTTTGGACCCAAGACAAACGTCTTATTCCTTCGCTGAGCGGCTGTCCCTGCAGGACATCGGCCGTAGCTAGCTGGGTGGTCACCGCAACAGTTTGCACACATAATATTGTCTTTACTTGCACACGTCTTAAAGTCACGAGGTCCCCCACAGCGCTTGCATCTCTGCTCCTCACGACAGTACTTAGCTGCATGTCCGAAGCGCTTCACTTAAAACAGCGCGGTGGTGTCTCCACGTAGTCGACAAGCTCGTGTCTCGCAAAACCAAGGTTAATCTTTCCCGGGCACTCAGAATTTGGAGCAAATGTGAGAACGACAGAGTCAGTGCGCCTTCACACCCATTCAGATGGCGAGGTTTGGACCCAACGGATGATTCATCTCGCACGAAATACTCCCTGAGGTCTCAGGTAGGTGAGCAGATCTTCATCCGAGTACCGTTTTGGAACTCCCCTAAGAATTCACATGTTTTTCATATAACTGTGTGGAAGACGAGAAGAGAGGGGGTTAACCGAAATGCAAAGGTTGTGGGTTCGGTTCCCACCTGCGGCAAGCTGTTTTTTCATCCACTTTAATTTCCATTAATTTATCGTTTCCTTATTTCATTTATTAAACACAAGTAATTTCCCCTATGTTGTCCTTGGTGTCAGTGTTTGTTGGCTTCTCATGATATGACTAATAAAAATCGGGACCCTCGGTTAACCCCCTCTCTTCTCGTTTATTACATAACGAGGGTGTCGAATACGGCAACATTGATGCCTTCAGGTAGCATGTGTGGGTTTATTGACCAGTTGCCTTCACCCAAAAAGATCACGTTCTCGTGACGCCTGCGGCAAGAAGGACGTTTCACGTCCGCCGCCAAGGTATGCGAGTGATGGCGCTGGCTAACACTCCCAGGGTTCTACTAGGACTCATAAATACCCAAGAAAGTGGATGGGGAAACAGCGCCGCGGTAGCTCAATTGGTAGAGCATCGCACGCGAAATGCGAAGGTTGTGGGTTCGGTTCCCACCTGTGGCAAGCTGTTTTTTCATCCACTTTAATTTCCATTAATTTATCGTTTCCTTATTTCATTTATTAAACACAAGTAATTTCCCCTATGTTGTCCTTGGTGTCAGTGTTTGTTGGCTTCTCATGTGTGGAAGACGGGCAGATATGACTATGCCACCAATCTTCTTGGTATCTAGAAAGACGTTAGCTAGTCCTTCCGTCTCGACATCCAAGAGCTATGCTCCCTGCGCTGTGAAATGGCTCTTGACTGAGGCTCTACCGAGAATCGTTTCAATCTCAGATTATGGGGCAATAGGGCTCACTTGCCTTAAATCAGCTCTTTCTGAGCCGCACTTATTAATACAGGAATGCCCACCGTCCTGTCTTTACGATGGCGCACCATTCGGAAGACAGCCTTGTCCATATCTAGGCCTGAAATTCGCGCCTCGTCTTGGTCCCTGATGATTGTTGCTCATCCCCAGATTCACCAGTGTCTTGTCGCTTGCAGTTACGCAGGCTTGTACAAACCAGCTGGCGTTTCTGACCCGGTGTCACCCCTTGAGAGGTCATGACGGAGTGCTCGTCGGTGCCAGCTTGGGTCCTTTTAGCACCTTATGAGGTGACTGGTGGCGCAGCACCCCTCGGTCTCCGATACGGAAGGTATCTTTCCGAGTCGCCCGACGTCTTGCACAGTTCCGACCAGTAATATGGCCAAAAAATAACAATAAGTACAGACAGAACCACATAGACAGGCAGCAACAGCTTCGTCGTCTTCTTCGACACTGTTGAATAACGAATCGAATAATCTCATATTCGATTCGGTCTTCGAATCCAATAGTCACTATTCGTAAATGCGAATGTATTTCGAATACTTCTCGAATATTTCAAAACGTCAACTGCGCCCCATCAAACATACATCTAGAGCAAAAGTACGGTAAATTTGCACCCCCTCCCCCCCCCCCCCCCCCCCTGGGCACAGTATAGACATAAAATATGAGAACTTGATTAGTAGAGCACGCTACGTCATTTGGGTAGCGATACTTCACAGGCTGTGCAGTGATCATTCGCACTGTTTTAAGAGCCCTGTGCATGTGTAGAACTGACATGTTTGCTTCTAATGCTCCATTTGTGCTTTTCAGACACAACGCTTCATAATGTACGACGTAATGACAGAAACTTGCTAACTTCAAGAATATTTAGTTGTGAACATCATTTGATATTAAATGTCGTAACGGCTAGTCATTATTCGAAAACTATTCGATTCGATTCGATTCGCTTCTGGCACTATTCATTTCGTAGTCGATTCGGTCTGAAAAATCACTATTCCCACGCCCCTGATTATTACGCGATAACGCAATAAAAATTTTATACTGAAAATTTTTAGCTTATCGCAGTGAAACAAAAAGACAATGGATAGCTAAAAGTGGCGTAACACATCTGGAACGAATGCCCAGTAGTTAACGAAAACGATCGTTGTGACAAACGCGAGAAATCGATAAAGGGGCCTCCTTATTTTAGATCTTTCGACGTATGAGTCGCATTCATATTCGATCGCATTTCGACAGTTCATGCCGGCGGAGTCCAATATTTTTCTTTTTTGTAACACTCAATCAGCACAGGCGCTAAGTATAACCGAAAGCATTGCTTAACAGCACAGTCTCTATACGTAGGCAACGTCGGGCCTAGCGTTGACACAAAGCGTCGTGTCCGGGGCACCTGGGCTTGACGTCAACCGAATGACATTAGGTGACAATGCTTTTGCAACACTCTTGGATGGTAAGCGCTGCTAAGGTCCAAAAATAGCTTCGTATTTTCCTTGACTTTATTTTTTTACATATACTGTGGGTAAAGTGTACCATCGACGTTCCAAATATCGATTCTGCAGGAAATGCTGTCGCAAAGGTCCCCATGCAACATTTTCCGTGCCATGCACTGCGACTGAAATGGCGTGAAACGCTCACTATCGCTTTCTACTGAGATAAACTAAGAAACGTTTTCTGCTTGCTGCAGATCTTAGATTAAACAAATGTTGACATTCATGATAGGTAAATTTAGCATGTGCACTGCAAAATAATTTGCACCCATAAAAACGAATACGGATGTAAATCTTTCTATAACTCGCACCCTTACTCCCAAAGGTGTATGCGTGGGAGTCATAGACCAATTTGCATCCTCATTCACGTTTAAAAGTGTAAATCGCTTTACAGTGGACCCCGCCTTAAAGTCCACCATTCAGCTGGGTACCAAGCTTCCCTTTCCTTAAGCTAACTGCACCTTGCAGATTTCCCCAGAATTCGTTTCTTCAATCAATGTACCACCATCACTGAGAATCGCCATAGTACCGCCAACAGTTCCACCTCGGGTTTGCATCCCTTGTAAGTTCAGTTCCTTGAGCCACAGCCCCGTAAAGGTGGTAGTACTTGGTTCAAGACCGATAAGTGCTTTCTTTTTTGGGGGAGAATCTTGGTTTTAATGTAAATCATGAGGTTTTCTTTTCTTTTTAGCTTCCATACTTATATTCAGCACGGTGCCGAAATTCTCCAGCATTGATATCACATTGTTACTATCAGCTCATTAATCACGAAATGCTTATGGCTGTTCGTAATCATGTATCAGCCAATAATTTGTATTATAGTCTTGCCAATCTCCTACCTTCTCGTGGACTCGTGTCTGTTAAGCAAATGCTCGCCGCTTTCTGCGGTTCCCCAATATCTCGTCGATTTCACGTACCTCGCCAAATTTTGCTGAACGCGCTTCATCACCTAAGGCTGGTAGATTATGCAGGCATAAATGTCATAGGTCGGTTTGAGGCGCATATTCCTTGACCTGCTATTTCACATTGGGGGTGTGGGAAAAGGCGAGTGGTAGGAAGAGATAAAGTAGATAACAGAGAGGATCATGATAAGGTTGTTTACAAGACGAATTATGCGTTCAATCTGCGCGCATGTTAGACTGTGCTGCTAGGCACATCTCATGTTTCTGGCGAGCAGCGACCAACGTCTTCACGGCGGAAGTGTACGAATAATCCGAAATTCTGAATACTAATAGAAAAGTCCTTGCTTCGAGGATTCGCTAATCGATATGGTCGAATGATTGTTTTTGCCGCATATTAGAGATAACAAAACTCACTCGAGCCTCGATAGACAGAGGTCGATGCAAGTGAGGAATGTTCGAATGATTTTACTGAAGGAGAGCCGTTGTTCATGGGGAGAGGAACCGCTTCCTGAGCGAACGCATGGGGCGATCACTTCTGCTCGACAATTCAATAAGGATGGCACGCTTTTAAGGAAACCTCGGCTTAGGCAAAGGAATTTATTATTTGACCAGTCTCGTAATGTATGTATCACCAATTTTTAAAAAAAATCTGCGGTGCTATACATTCACGCTTCTCTCTTTCAACAAACACAACACTCGTATGCATATGGTTACGTGCTGTTCCCATGCTTCATTAGTGGCATTCTAATGTTTCACGACATAACTGAAGATGATCGTTTCTCATTTACTAAGATCCTCAGCTTACCGGAGATCTACTTGCGAATGGCGCTACATTAAGGAGGGAAGAGAAAAGTAGAAGGCAGGGAGGTTAACCAGAATAACGTCCGGTTGGCTACCCTACACCGGGGGAATGGGAAAGGGGAAAACAAAGATCACAGGGAGAGAGAGGAGGGAAGGAAAGAAGGAAATTGCGGCGAGTTCGCTGACGCGTGTGGTCTTACAGAAAATGCATTAAAAGTCACAGATGGTCGCACAAACCCGTCGTCCTTAAGAAACACAAAAGCGCCTTCACCGCTTTATGGGCCGACGGGCGATGGGGGCGGTGTTCCAGCAGCACTTGCACAGAAAGCGGCCGATTGTCCAGTTTTTGAAAAGCTTTCGCAAGTTATGTATCAGACAATGTGAATATGCTTCAATTTTCACGAAATCGAGTTCACGCAAACTTTATACATCAGAGTACTATGTTGGGCTAGTTGGTGCATAGCTTACGAAGGCTGTGTGGCGCAAGGTTAAAATTACCGGAATAAACAGGAAGAGACAAGACAACCTTGCACACGCATCTTAAGAACGCTGACAACATTATCTGTTGTATCAGCATATTATTTTGTATCTTTCTAACTTAGCTTCTGCTACCCTTTCAATGAACATCAGTTGGAAGGTAGCACCGTACTTGTTATGTCTGTGTCGTTGCCTTTATCCCGTTTCCAACGCTATTTTGCTAGTTTACTAACAATTACCGACTGGCCCAAGTTCACACGCTGCTCACACCCTTAGTTCAACCTTCCGGGGACATTTTGCTCGAACATTCGTACTTTATTTGGATTGGAAATTTCACTATTCCAACATCCCTACTTCGCAGCGTTAGTCATTTTCACCACTGTTACTACTGCAGGCGTGTTCAAACCAGCAGGCAGCCGCTGCATTCACCGTTTGCTTCAATGTATGCTTAGAACGAGATTTCTAAAACTGAATTCACGTAACATTGTCTTTGTTCAGATTGAGGTTTCTAAACTGTGGGTTAAGAGGAAACTAAGGGTGCAATGTAAAGGCTAGAGGAAAGTTTAGCTCGGAGGCTCCAATCTAAATACATGGGAATGGAGAAATTGTTTTTCTGGGTAACCACTGCACCGAATCTGGTTAAACGTGTTGCAGTTAATAGAAAAAGTTAAGTTATATTGACTGTAGCAACCATTTTTTATTTGTTTGGGAAGTTGATCTTGTATAAAAATTGTTAAAAATTACTGAATTTCAGGAAACGAATCTATCAGGTGTACAATTGACCCTTTATTTCAACAATAAAAAACGATATCACAATTTGCAAACTGTACCCAATAGCGTATCTAAAGCTTACAAAATTGCTGTTTTATGCACCCTTCTGAAGTATGCGATCAATATGTGAGCAGGCCTCTTGCAAAACTCTCGTAAACATTGCAAGAAATTCACGTAAGCTGTAAATTTATAACTCTAGTTTGTCCACTTTAGATGCTCTATAACGGATGCAGTTTAGAAAACTGTGACATCTGTTTTTGGCATGGAATTAAGGATTTGTACCCGCCGTGGTTGCTCAGTGGCTATGGTGTTAGGCTGCTGAGCACGAGGTCGCGGGATCGAATCCCGGCCACGGCGGCCGCATTTCGATGGGGGCGAAATGCGAAAACACCCGTGTACTTAGATTTAGGTGCACGTTAAAGAACCCCAGGTGGTCGAAATTTCCGGAGTCCTCCACTACGGCGTGCCTCATAATCAGAAAGTGGTTTTGGCACGTAAAACTTCATAATAAAAAAAAATTAAGGATTTGTAAACTTCGCGTACATTTTTTCTTGAACTTGCCAATTTTCAACAATTTCTGTAATAACGTCAGGCCGTAAACGAAAACTCTGCTTTTTGCGGTCACTAGCATTCAAACTTCTTCCCTCAAATGTAACAAATTTCATTTAAATCAGCACAGAGATTGTGTCATAAGATCATTCCTGCGTTTTACATAAGTTTGCATAGCTGCCATCAAAGTTGGCCCGAGCTAAAGGTTCTTCTTAACGATGTCCAGAAGGAGATATAGAAATCAACATCATTTCGATTATTTCCGTATACAGGGCTTGATAGTAGGTGTGTCTACAGAAGAAAAAAAACCTGTATAATAAGTAAAGGTATAGCACGTGAAAATGTTAACGGAAATTTGCTTTTAAAAATTGTCATTAAATGTTAACAATATGCGTTTTGTTGTGTATGTGAATCCTTTTTACCTGGACGCTTTTATTCCCCCCTACACTAATACTCTACGGGTGCTATAGGTACTTTGAATACATAAATAAACAGGTAATAACTGAGGAAAGGACAAGCATACAAACGCCAGTCGCTTTACATAGCGTTTCCCTAATACATTGAGCACGCGTCCGTAATAATAAAGAATGCTCTCATGGCAAGGAAGGCTCTCTTTTCAAAGTTTGTTATGGGCCGTGGTTCAATTATCGTCGCAAGCATTGAAGGGTCACCTCCCAGCGCTTTTCGTTCGTAGTTAGCTGCCGCCTTTTCTGGCAGAACACATCAGTTGCCCGTGCACACAATGCGCACACAATGGAGAGCTTCGGCAATGAACGTCAAAAAGAAAGCAATTAGTGTAATCTGCACCCAGACGAAATCGGTGAAGTAAGGTTTCTACACTTCACGGCATATTAACCACATACACCGAGTCTCAGTCCAGGGTCTGCTGTATGGAGGATGAGTCTTCTGGCCTCTTCATCGAACCATGTTGCTGATGATCTCGCGGACAGTTATTCTAATGTATACCTAAGACCGGGAGCGAACTCTAGAATGATGTTTGCTTCACCATGCTCGCGTACACATATCTCGCTATTTCTTTATAATTTTTTCTTTTACGAACGTTATTAAGCACACAAAAGTTGTCGCGATTCCGCACGGCTGGAAGAATTAGGAATCAAAGGAGTTCTTGAGCTCCAGACCGGTGCTCTACCAGCTAGGCTGTCTGTTAAACAGCAGCATCATGTAATGAGATGAGCTACTGCCTGTGAAACACACCAAGCGTGTCGGAAGCAGGAGTATACCCGCTACTAAGAGGAAGTGTCAGCACAAAAGAGCACGGTGACCATTATACACGGTGACCACGGTAAACAAGGGAGATAGAAGAAGATCCGCGAGGCAATTCGATGAAGCATTGCTTTGTAAACATGGCCTAAATTTGAGTGCATTGGTCCTAGTCTAACTTGGGACCTCGGCACAAGATTTTTCAACAGGGACCTGTTCAACGCTGTCTTTGATTTTATCCAGTCTGCGAGACGTTGACAATGAGAATCCCTGTTTTTCCTGCTATTCTTATCACAATTCTAAATTATTTTCCGATATAAATTGTTCAATGAACCTTGTTTTCATTTCTTTCAAGTGTTATCGTTGATTCATCTCGTCTGACTTTTCAGTTGCACACGTCATTTGCTCCCAGTTTAACCTTTTCCAGTTCTTCATACGTTCCTACACTTAATATTCCTGCTTACAACCACCGAATTCTTGACCAATCCGACATTATTGGTACGCGCCATGCCATGAAGCATCATGATCATCATTGCAAAAGCTAATGACGCAGGTCCGGGTATCGCTCGCAGTCGGACTGGCCCCTGTATCCGCAGGGCTGTGTTCCGATTGAGGGCACACACTAAGTTCTTTGTTTCTAAGTTCTTTATGTTCGCAACCGCGTCAGCGTTACACTGTTCACTACATCCACAAGTCAGAATGAACTTGCATATTAACATATTCCTTGAGCTGGAGAGGAGGGGCGGGGGGGAGGGGGTGCGAGAACTGCTGCACTACACACTGAATTGAGCCTCTTCAAAGGTGGCGCTGCAATGGGCCTAATTTGTTTATCTGTGGGTACTTATTATGCTGCGCTGTGCACCAGCTCTAGTCACAGTTGAATATCGTGTGTGTTTTCCCATTTTAGGCACTGACCGTTTTTATAAATTATCCAAGGTATACGCGTAGTGCGTGCCGACGGACGCGCCACTGGTGGTGGCCTTGCGAAGTGCTCCACAGGAAAGCACGTATCCATCCACCGTATTTTTCTTCATCGTTGCTCGTGCTTCTTTAATTCCCGTTTTCGAAGCAAAATAAGCAACATCCTTTCCCATGTGTGTGGGGGCGAAAACTTCAAGGCATGTCGAAGAGTAATTGTTGCATGGCCGGATGCTCAAATACCTGCAAAAGCTTGCCGGCGATACGGTTCTAATCATTCCCTGCAAGAGCTCATGAGCGAGAACAACGGCAAAAAAGATTCGCCATCGTACAGCAGGAAATTTCTTGGTCTCATTCTTTCTTTTGTCATCAGCGCGTTTGACTCCGTAGTGCTGTCCGTGCACGTCTATCTATCTATCTATCTATCTATCTATCTATCTATCTATCTATCTATCTATCTATCTATCTATCTATCTATCTATCTATCTATCTATCTATCTATCTATCTATCTATCTATCTATCTATCTATCTATCTATCTATCTATCTATCTATCTATCTATCTATCTATCTATCTATCTATCTATATTCCCTTCTTTCTATTCCTCTTCTCTCTTTCTCCAGCGCAGAGTAACTAACCGGGAGAGAAAGTGTGTGTGTTCGTGAGTCTTTGTTGCGCACGATCATGATTACATAGGCAAGCGACTAAGTTGATGAGGACCTACCTATGCTTTGTTCGAATTCTCCTCAGTGCAGCATGTTGCTTAAAGGGCATTTCGCTTACGTTCAGAATGCGACTTGCCGCTTCTTCGCCGTGTAGCTCTAGCTAGGTTGCACGACTGTACGAGTTCGTCTTGTAGGTTAAAGCTGCTGAGGCTTGAAAGGACTGGTTTTGTTGGTTTTATGCAGCCCAGTAAATCTCCGCACCAGATGTCACGCAGTTCATGTTTTTGCACTTATTGTATGTGTGGATTCGCACGTGTGGAACTGTTGCTAGTTGTTTCACGCAGAACTACATTTTTTTTTATGTGCGAGGTTTTCACCCAGCCTCGTTTGTAAGGGGCTCAAATCACGCTGTATTTTATCGGAATGACTACACTCAAGTGCTTTTTTCACAGGTAAATTCTTTTTCGCCGGAGGATGTCTTCCATATTGTGGTTCCTTGGGAGTTGCGTTGCAAAAATGAATCTCAAGCGTTGGTGTTCGGCTTTCCCTGCAAAGTTCTCGTCAAATTTGGGAAGCCTTTACGCCCTGATGCTGTCTGTGCTGACTTACCACGCAGAGTACTTTATTTGTTCACAGCGCTGTTCTTCTTGTGCGTGTATGTTGTACTCAATTGAATTTATTATTGTTATCATTTGCGGCGTAGGAGTGCAGCGCTTACGCCTCAAGGAACTATACCCGGCCTGTGACTTTGACGGCACTTCTTCGGCGGTGTCACATGTATTCATCGGCAGAAGGATCACTACAATGTGTGCAGGCATCGCGCCATGCGGAGACTTTTGAGATTTAAGTCCGCATCAACGATGTGTGTCTATTATTGAGGTACAGAAACAATATTAAGGCAAGGGTAGAACTTAAAAACACGATCGAGACATCTCATTAGTCCACAAAACCAAACGGCTACTTAACATGAGCTCTACTTCGTATATAATTGGGCTTCATTGTGCTTGTATGCGGAACACACCCGTCACTTATGCGGACTGATTTGTCCCAAACCGCGATAACATCATGTATATCTCCGCTCTCACAGAGGTGGTCTGGCGCCCGAACAAAAGGAAAATTGCATCCGAGAATTGGAGCCATTCTTGCTGCAAAATGTTGTCATCTGCGACTGCATCCAAAGCTTACTTTCGAAAGCGTCCGCTAGGTGACTATCAGTGGCGCCTCAACAGGCAGTGCACTACGCGTATACTGACGCTCCAAAAAGTCACCGGTACATATACTGTTTGACAAATGTAGCAACCCAGCATGCGCGTCATAAGCTGCTAGAGAAAATGGTGCGGCATGACAATTTAAGGCCTTGGTTCGTTATTAGCTAGAACCAATACTGAAGTCCAGAATATAAAGTGCATAAATATCCCCACAATTCGCGCTTACCCAATGGCGCAGAGCGAACGCAATTCTTTCCTAAGCGTTCGCGATTGGACTTAGAACCGTTTTATTTTAATTTGCCCGTCGTAAAAGACACGGCGCAATTGCTTTCGGAAGCCGGTGCCGTCTTTTTGTTCTTTTATTCTCACTTTCTTGCACTATGATTTTTTGTGAAGGCAGCGTTCAGCGTGCTAAACGTGGTAGTGCGCAGGCACGCATTTGGCGCCGAATTGACGCGACTTCCGCAGCCCGACTGTGAACGAAATTTTTGTGATCTCTTGGAGTTCCCCGCTCCTGCTTTTAATACCCTCGTTTAAACCCCGCCTTAGTATCGCCTGGACTTTACTGCTGGGCCGTTCAACGAGAACGGTGCCGGACAGGCACCAAAGGACGAGAGACGTCGAATGTGGCGCCAGGGCCCCGCGCTCCTGCTTCCTGCTTTTATACGCCACCTAAGCAAATCTATGCAGTGGGAAAGAAGCTGGAAAGCACAGAAGCGTGCTGAAATCCTACGTGATACACGCATCCGCGCCCATTTCGTCTGCTTATAGTGACAAGAATGCGTGGTTTCATGTCGTCTGTTATACTGCACGGACGTAATGAAAGCGATGCGGATAGTGCGGCATGTCACCCGCAAACGACCAACTGTTGACTTAAGTCTGTAGAAGACATGCAGACGACATACAGACGACACCTAGAGGGCATGCAGACGGCATGCATAGGCCTTCGGACAAAATTCCGCCGAGAGCAAGAGGCAGACCCAACAACACAAAGAAAAAGTTGAAGTCGCAGTTTTCAGGCAACTTGTGCTCACCTCGCGTAGTGAATGCGCCTCGCGTGATAAGTGTGTAGTATGCGTCGAATCTTTGTGAACCACAGCTGCCTCGAAAGCGGCCGATTTCGTAGCGGCTGAGACGGACAGCCGGCAGCTGATATGTGCTGCGTTCACATCGTCGTCTCACCAATGCAGTGTATAGTAGTTTTCAGTGGACGAAAGGAGAAATTATATAATATATCGGTTTGCGTTAACTCGAAAAACATTCCTCCCGGCTGGAGACTGCACCTGCAAAGCTACATGTGTGTTTGAAAAGTTGAAAGGTACCCGGTGGCCAAAGCAACATTTAACGCGATTCGACCTTCAGTGGCTGCTACATCACTGGTATAGGAATCACGCACGCATTGTGGGTGTAGTCGCCTAAAGGTTCAACCACAATTTACTTTCGGTCAATGCTGCAACGGTGCGCGTGCCTTTAACCTCATGAGAACCACTGAACGAGTACTGTGGTGCTCTAATTACTACATACCCGCTAATAAAGGTTCCAGCACACTGCACACTTTTGTTCAGGCACTATCCCTCTAGGCTCCATCGCTGCCAGACATCTGCAGTTGTTATGGCGAGTTTAAAGCTTAAGAAATAAAAGCAACGCGCTGAAGATGACACTACGTAAAATAAGCGGGCGTAACTAAACCTAGAGATTCCTGGTATTGACGTTGAGTACATTTTCGTTTTGTCTATTGTACTGCAGCACATCGCATTCCGCAATTTTCTCGTTATTCAGTTATCGCGCCTGCGAAATATAGTGGTCATTGCTTAAGTTTTGGCTTTATAGATTCGGAACGCGATTTTTTTTTATTTTTGTAAGGAGCTTCGTGCGAACTACACCTCAGAGCCAGATGACTTCTCTTTGTCCGCAATTTCTGCCTTCTATATCTTTTTTATATTGCTCACAAATGAACTTGAGAGTTCATTCATTCCACTTTGTAATCTTGACGCTGTTGTTCGATTTCCTCCTCTATAAAGCTTGCCAAAGGGACACATTGTTTATATTGTATCTCGGACAACACAGCCTAATGAATAGCATATTGTAGCAAAAGCTTTTTTTTCACTCCCTCTCTATCTCCGTATCATAAAGAATCATTCGAAAAAGAACACTTGCTTCAAGACAATAACTATACAGCCATATATAAAATACATATTATACTGGGCTGCTATTAGAGCTACATTAGTTAAAGTTGCAGCTCTTTAGTCGGGCATTTACATAGTCTCAAAGTGACTTTGCAGAAAAGCGAATAAAGTAATGATTCTTCAGTTTGCTTGCTTCTCTACACATTGATTACGGTGACGAATAAATAAGTCCTGCTTGGACGACAAATATCACGGTGTTTTAACTTCGCTTCTGTGTATTATTGGCTGCTTTCACCGTTCTCTATGAAAAAACATTTCTGTCAACTTCATTCGTCATAATTTACTTATTCTCGATGTGGCCCTTCACTGAATTTACTCCAACAGATACTAACGGTTAAAAAGAAAAAAAAACGTGTGCAAAGCAATTGAGCATATCCTCAGCAGCGGGCATTCCATTTATACAACGCACGTGGCAGGGCTTTTCGCAGACCAAAACAGCGTACACAAAATGTCATAGAGTTACAGAAAAGCTGTAGCTTTTTCTTGCCCTTCTCTTGGTCTGCTTCTTCGTGTTTCGTGAATTTAAACGCATTTAAGTAGCGTCACTCTCCTTCCCATAGAAAAAATAGCGCACTAAATTCAATTGCATCCTGATAGAATTATGTTGAAATAACATAAATTCAATAGAAAAACAACAAACCCTTTATGGTGACTTGTTTTCCCCTTTTCCCTTTTCTCACTAAAGCTTTACTCTCCCTCTGTCTATCTCTCAAAGCCTACTTCCCCCCACCCCCCAGTTTTATTTTATTTTCTCTCCCTCGTCCACGAACACTTAACAGCAAGGAATTTAGCCTAAACGAACACTGCGCCTTTGGCAGGAGGCACAGGTCAGTGCCAGAGTGCAAGCAATAGGCCAAAACGCGTATACACTGAGACGACATCAGCGACAACGGGACAACAGCTGAGTCGCTTTATCAGCATGACCGAAACAAGAAAGTAGAAAAATAAATATACAAGAACGACCGACGGGTGACGGGAAGAGAGTGAAAAGAAATTGCTTGCGTATAATCGAGTCACGGGGCTCCGAGAATTCATCGTCGTCGCCTGCTGCTGCCCGGACGATCCTTTTGAAGAGCGTGCCATTGCTGGTCCGTTTATATTACTCCTTCGAGCAAGCTCCCAAAGGAGGAACAGAAAGGAAAAAGAAAGGCAACTTCGGAGTGTCAGTCAAGAGGTTCTTTTCAAAAGGCACCACGAGCCCGTCAACTACTCTTCTTACGGCGATGGTCCTCTTAACCTAGTCGAAAAGTAAAACTTCTTTTCTTTTCTTTCTTTCTTTCTTTCTTTCTTTCTTTCTGTCTTTCTTTTTTCCCTGTCCACCTTTCTCTCACATGATGTGTGTCCAGCTCCGGCCATGAATGGGCTTGTTTTGCATATTGCTTACAGTTGCGTTTATGGGCGGCGGTGACTCTGTTCTTCCCTCTTGCGCTTTCCGCCTTCTGCGGACTCGTACGACTGTCCCTCAAAAAAAAAAGGAGAGATAGAGAGAGAGAGAGAGAAAGAGAGTGAACCAGCTCAACCCATATATTGAGAAGCTGGATTGCTTGCCCTGCCTTTTGCTGCACGAGCTTCTTCGCAAAACTTGTGATTCCGGCGAGTTGATCGATTCGACTGCGCGCTTTCACAAACTGTGTGCTTGCCTCGTTTTAATCGTTATTTTCCTCCCACTTACTCGGCAGGGCGAGCTTGCAAAAAGATGCAAAAATTTAAGAAGGGCAGCCACTGTTTGAAGTCGCTTACATCATTTTTAGCCTTCAAGAGCTCTTTCGCACTTCCATCTACAACATTCTCTCTTTCTTTTCTCTGTAGAGGGAAGCGCGTTTCCTTTGTGCTCGATCGTCTGTCTGTCTATCTGTCTGCCTGCCTATCTCTCCGTCCATCCGTCTATCTATCTATCTATCTATCTATCTATCTATCTATCTATCTATCTATCTATCTATCTATCTATCTATCTATCTATCTATCTATCTATCTATCTATCTATCTATCTATCTATCTATCTATCTATCTATCTATCTATCTATCTATCTATCTATCTATCTATCTATCTATCTATCTATCTATCTATCTATCTATCTATCTATCTATCTATCTATCTATCTATCTATCTATCTATCTATCTATCTATCTATCTATCTATCTATCTATCTATCTATCTATCTATCTATCTATCTATCTATCTATCTATCTATCTATCTATCTATCTATCTATCTTGCTCTCCCTGTGACACACACAATCTCTCGTTATTTATCTATCTATATACCTATGTGTCTATCATTTATTTATTTAGTTCTCTCCCAGGCATTTTGTATGCATAGAAGAAGCCCTCTGTTTGTCCGCAGGTGTCACAGAAAAGAAAATCACGTGGCGCAAGTGGGAGGAAGGCGCATTGGACAAAGCGGGCGAGGGCAAGGAAGAAGCTATGGGAAGATAGCCGCCGACTTGCTCGCCGCAAGTCGAGGGTGTAACGCGGCCTGAGTGCATTAGCATAACTGATGGAATTCGCAGAGTGGGCTGCGTAAACCTTCTTTCTTTTTCTGCCGACAGCGTTATGCACGGCGAAGAGGAAGAAAGGAAATGACCGCGCTGGGCATTTTTTTTTTTTTTGTCCTCGCATACCACTCTCACGTGAACTGCCCAATGTCGCTTTCTTTCACGTTTTATTTTTCCACTCCTTCTTCAGTATTGCGATTGCAGTCGGGGAGAGTCAGAAACCAGTGGGTGCGAATATCAGTAACAAAGCAACGTCAGGAAAATTTTATTTGCCCGTACGGGGAACAGAGAAGATGATATGGCCTGCTCTGTTTTGGTCACGTTGCTACGGCGCTACGGACTTCCTGTATTTTATTACAGTAGCACTACAGCTTCGGCTCGGCAGGATGTTGTATGAATATTTCTTTTTGAGATCGATAAGAACTGACACATGACATAAAGTTGTGCAGTCCTTCTCAAAGTCATACAACTAACAAAAAAAAAAAAAAGAAGCGAGAAGCCAGAGAGAAGGAAAGGGAGGGAGGGAGGGAGGGAGGGAGGGAGGGAGGGAGGGAGGGAGGGAGGGAGGGAGGGAGGGAGGGAGGGAAGGTTAATCAGATGCTAATTTCTGGTTTGCCACCCTGCACTGGGGTGAGAAAATAGAGATCGGAAAGAATGCAAAGAGAGAGAGAGAGAGAGAACAGATAACAGGAAAGGCGTTCCGATTACACGCTTTCACACAGACTGGTGGATCTAAACCAGCGCTGTCCAACAAAAAAAGAAAAAAGGAAGCTATATATAGAGATCAACTGCTGGGAATTTTCAACTTTCTTTAACTTGCTTTCTTTTTGTCACGTATACGCCTCGGTGGATCAGTGGCTATAGTGCTCTGTTGCTAAACGCGAGGTTGCAGGTTCGATTTCCGTCGGCGGAATCAATATTTCGATGACAGTGGAATGCGAAAAACGCTCGTGTACTCAGATTTCCTCGTAGGCGCACGTTAAAGAAGCCTAGATGGTCGAAACTAATCGGGAGCTCTCTAATATGGGTCCTCTTATAATTCGCTCTGTAGTCTTGGGACGTTATCAACTCTAAAATTTCGTTCTTGATTATGTAATCCTAAAATTTATTAACGTGATTTCGTATCACGTAGTCCTTAAACTTGAATGGCTACGGGAAACTACGGATGTTATCCGACCCGTAGTGATCGTTCACTCGGGAATGAGCGCCTGGCATCTGTTGACGCTCGGAGGTTACTATTCGCGTCAATATTAACCATGTACGTTGATTAAGGACACCTGTCGCTAACATCGCTCAGCACGTGTTGTAAGAAATACATAATTCTGATTGTTTCTGACGCATAAGGTGTACGCAAACTGCAGTGGCCAGCAGCAACGCGGTTATCCAATAGGCACCGTATAATATACTTGTGCAAATGCTGACTGGGCCTTGTTGGCGCGTTTTAAAAAAAAAGAACAAATTGTGCAGAAAACACTGACGACGAGTGTCAGTGCAATGGCATAGCCGAACGCCTCTTGAAAGCTGTTCTCTTATATATTAAACGAATGACGCTCTGCCGTCGATATACTTGTTACAGTCAGGATATTTAGGCAGTGCTCGTCGGTTTATTGCGTAATTTTGTAGAGAACAGTGCCGCTAACCAGCATATCTGTATAGCGATTGAAAAACAAGTTTCGCTACGAGCGTTGATCTCCAAGCGCCGAACGGCAACGCGTCACCTCCTCGTTCTTGCCAAAGCTCCCAAACATGGAGGCGTGCTCTTTCCTGGTGCGCAAAGTGTCCGAGTACGACAACGCTGCATAATATTACGCTAAGGCAGTGTCATAACGGCTCGGCCAAGGCGAGAAGCTGCGTCATGCCGCTCGGCCGACTGGCTAAAAAGGACGCGAGTTTCAGGTTGTCGCCGCGAAGTCACCCGTTTGTGTCCTCTAAGTGATACCATGTGCTGCCGTCTGTGAGCATTTAGTCTTGGCGTTTCTTACCGTTCTCGCACCTCCGTGCAGCTCGCTTACATTTTTGGGGGGAAAGGAACTGAGGGGGAGGAAACAAATCCTATCATGGACATTGGGCTGCAGTTTGGATTCCTTACCATTCCCTCCAAAATAATAATAATAAATTGTTCTAGCACAAGTATATTTAGAGAGTTCGCATAATTGCCGTAGTTCCTTTTCATTATGTTTTTTTTAGTTGTTGTTGCCGTCGTCGATTGCATGGTTTGTTGGAATGATCAGACCCAAGTCGTATTTTTACTTGAGGACAGTTATTAACGGAAGTGTTAGATGTTCTTCACGCGATCCTCTCTTCAGAAAAAGAAAAGACAGGGTATGCAATAGTGAAGCATGCGCTACGAATGCGTTTAGTCACTGACGTTTCGTGAAGGGGCGCTCCTAACTTCATTAGGGGACGCCGAGGACGCGCCGCGCAGGACACACAGGGTGCTCTTAAGAGGGACGCTGCATTAACGCAGCGACACTGAGGCTAAGGTGAGGCGAAGCGGGAAGTGATAAGACAGGGGAACACAAGACGAGGACGCCTCGTTGGGAAGTGCTTTGTCGGCGACGTGAATAAACAAGCGTGGCGTCGCGCCGACCTCTCAAGCTGTCGACAGCTTCCGATTAATAGCCGGGGCTAGTGGACGTCAAATAATGTCTACAGCACGCCAGGCCATCGCTTCCTAACTCGCACCCGGAAATTCTGTGGGTGCCCGTAGCTTCCCGTTTACCCTAAACTTTTCACCACTTGTCGGCGGATAAAGAAGAAAAGAAGAAATAATTCAAACAAACCCTGATGAGAGTGTGATGAAAGCCTGTCCGTGTAATCACGATGTATCGTCGCATCGCACACTGCCTCGGCCTCTAGGTAATTAAACATTTTAACACTGGCGAGCGTTAAAGTATTATCGAGTATGAGGCGAATGCGCTTCAATATGCCGCGCACAAGTTGTGACAATGCGCACAAAAGGTTGTGGAAGGATGGAATGGCCGCGATGGTGGAAACTAATTTCCAGTGGCGCGGTAGATGCGCTATGTATACAATGGCTTCACGGGCGCGTGCTCGAAGGAGTCGTTACTTCCAACGCGGTTCGCAATCACGACTGCCGTGTCGATAAGCACATGACAACGCCGCTTCCGGTTCATTAAACTTCACAATAAAAACAGGACAGCATGCCCAAGTTTAAAGTTGGACGTTCATGGGACTCCTGGGGATAAAACTAAGACGGGGGGAGGGAGACACGGAGGAAGGGAGGCTAAGCCCACGAAAATTCATTATGCATAGTGATTTAGAATGAGAATTATTTGAAGGCATCGTTGTTGTTTTTTTTTTTTGTCGTTTCTGCTTTCATTGCCTAATTTTAATTCTTATACTGGTAACATCATCACTGGCGTTTCTTGACCGGAGAGCGAATATCTGCAAAACGCGCAGCATTTTCTACTGAGGAGTTTTCTTTGACTCAAACGCACATTTCTGAATGCCGTTATGCGATTTGTAATTATTGTGTGCGAACTATGACGTACAAATCACGTGTAAAAGAAAGTAAAAGAAACCATGATTATGGCTTTCTTTTCCTTTCATTGCAAGGACAGTGACCTGTTTACGTATTTCTTCCCCCGCAAATAGCGGTGCATCAATAGCAACATCAAACAAGCATCCCTTGTGTTGTTGTTTTTTTTCTGTACTTTACGGTAACGGCGTCTCCAAACGCGGCCGCTAAAGGACAATGCGTCGCGACCAATTACGGTAGCATTTTTCACGTTTGCCACCGCTCTTGGGTGTCCTGTGTTTCTTGATTGACGCTGATGCTTAGCCTTGTCTCGCGCGCGTTAAATTTGTACCGCTTGCTGAATCGAAGTGAGTGGGATAATCTAAGAGTCAGTGAATAAAAAGGCATGAGTGGGCAGGCCACGAAGTTGGTTCTTTTACCGGTTGCCGCAAGACAACCATTTCTTCTAAAAATATAAATAAGGATATAAATAAGGATTAGCATTCCAAAACACACAGTAAAGGACTGGATTGATTGCGAGCACGCTACGACGGCGGCCATCCTTCAATCCGACCGACTCACATTCAATCCGACCTGCCTGTGCATTTTCTTTTTTCTGAAAATGGCGATTCTCACCCGGGTGAAGCTTACAGATTCACTCTGAGAACTAAACGGCATGCATTTAAAAGAGCTCTATGCTGTATTATTTCGCACTCAGTGTGACGCCTATCCGTGCACGACAGATGCTGCCCCTTACACTTTGCTGCCACAGGTGAAACAGCCTTTTCAGAGAAAAAAAATTGCAACTATTGGCGCGCTGGCTCAGCAAAACGACAGGATAGCTTGCCCCCTTACTGCCTTCCATACGCTAGAGTGAGTGAGTGAGTGAGTGAGTGAGTGAGTGAGTGAGTGAGTGAGTGAGTGAGTGAGTGAGTGAGTGAGTGAGTGAGTGAGTGAGTGAGTGAGTGAGTGAGTGAGTGAGTGAGTGAGTGAGTGAGTGAGTGAGTGAGTGAGTGAGTGAGTGAGTGAGTGAGTGAGTGAGTGAGTGAGTGAGTGAGTGAGTGAGTGAGTGAGTGAGTGAGTGAGTGAGTGAGTGAGTGAGTGAGTGAGTGAGTGAGTGAGTGAGTGAGTGAGTGAGTGAGTGAGTGAGTGAGTGAGTGAGTGAGTGAGTGAGTGAGTGAGTGAGTGAGTGAGTGAGTGAGTGAGTGAGTGAGTGAGTGAGTGAGTGAGTGAGTGAGTGAGTATGGCGTTCTGATGGGTGAAATCTCTTTCGCGTGTGTGTTAGTGAGCAAGCAAGTAAGCAAGCAAGCTAGTTGGTCTGGTTTGTTGGTTAACTCGAGTTACCCGCCGTGGTTGCTCAGTGGCTATGGTGTTGGGCTGCTGAGCACGAGATTGCGATATCGAATCCCGGCCGCGGCGGCCGCATTTCGGTGGGGGCGAAATGCGAAAACACCCGTGTACTTAGATTTAGGTGCACGTTAAAGAACTCCAGGTGGTCGAAATTTCCGGAGTCCTCCACTGCGGCGTACCTCATAATCACAGAGTGGTTTTGGCACGTGAAACCCCATAATTTAATTTTTTTAGTTCAATTTTAATGGCGGAAAGGCGACTAAGGCTATGTTGCGCCAGTCTGTGGGAAAGGTATTCAAATACGAACTTATACCTTGTGCGCGAAAGAAAGCCATGTGGTCGCAATCAATGCGCGGTCCCTCACTGCGCCTGGTTTAGGGATATTAATCCTTAATTATAATTTCATAAAAGGAGGCTGTCTTGTCCTCTGTGCTCCGCGTGCGGGAACCGGTAACCGTGGCCTCCCCACTCACGCCTTTCGGATTCGCTGACTCCTAGGTTATCGCACTCACTTCGATTCAGCGAACGGAATGAACTAGCCGCGCGCACGCCCTAACTAAGCATCAGCCTCAAACAAGAAAAACGGGACACTCAAGAGCAGCAGCAAACGCAAAAAATGCGGCCGCAATTAGTCGCGCCGCATCGTCGTTTATCTATCGAGTTTGGAGATGCCATTACCCGTAAAGCCGGCAATAACAAGCGATTATTGCTTGATGCTCCTGTTTGGGCTTGTTCTTGATCCTTAAGAGCAGTAAACGTAGCGCGCAGCAGAAAAGAGACAAAAAAAGGAACTGGACACTCTTGACTCACGCTTACTCCTTTTTTTTTCTCTCCTTGTTCTTCTTTTCTTTCTATTTATTTCGTTGTCGAGCAGCATCCTTAACGTCCCTGCTGTGCGTAAATCACCAACGCGATATCCGCGTCTACTTTTTTTAAATATTTTTTTATTTCTTTTATTTTATTTTTTATTCTTTATTTTTTTATACAGTGGCATGTCGGGCGTCCTGAACCGGCAGCGTCAAATATTGTTATCGAGACCGCGAATGTGGCGCAATCTTCTAGCCATAATTTTGAGTGACGGTCCTCATAAACACTGTTCCTCTCATCACGCTATAGGAGAGCGGGTTTAAACGCGATACCAAAAGGAGGACGCCGAGATACCGCTAATGTCACCCTATGTCCTGCAAAGACTTAATGCGTTGTTCACGTGCTTACGGGTGCCGTAAAATAGCCACACGTAGCGACAAGAACAAAGTGCTTCTGCTTTACTTCGGTGAAAAGAGAGAAAAGGAAAGCGGATGTACGGGAAGCCCTTTCACCGGTCGATCACCTGCCCATGCTGAGGTCTAGATGTCTGTTCTCAAAGCCTTTAAAAGAAGAAAGAAAAGAAAAACACTTTCGTAAACGGAAAAGAAAACAAAAACACAAGAATTTCTTTGGAAGTCTTGCAAATAAAAAATAAAGGAGACCAAGAAATCTCGACGTACGAATCCAGTTCTCGTCAAGGAAAGTAGCGCGGAACAGGCGAGGAGCAAGAAGACGGAATCAATAGCGGTTTAGCCCATTTTCCTTCCGGCCGGCGAACGGGCCGACATCGAAACGCACTCTGTGATCCGCAAACTAGGAGCGTTTATCTCGACCTCTCAACCAACGTTTCCGAACCGAGGGCTCCCGCGCCCACCGCCGCCGCAAGAACGCGTATTGAGGAAACCAAGGGAATCACGCGCGTTTTATAGCACACACCTTTGCACGGGGGTTGGTTGCAGCGATGGTTGCTGAGCGAGACGCTTGCTTGCTCATCGTCGCGGCCGAGCATCGCGCGGTTCTTTCCTTCGCAAAACGCAACCGCTGCTCTAGAGAAAAATTGCTCCGCTGTCGGGAGACGAGCGAGATTGACGCTACCAGTCGGAGGAGAATTGACCCTCCCGCCAACCACCGCGCGCGCTCTGCGGCCGCCGAGGAAAACCTTAAATCTTCGAAATAGATGCCGGGATCCCAACCTGAAGCATAAGGGCGAGCGTGGGCTATGCGGCTGCCGCTATAGAATCCTCGCGCGGAAGCGAGCGAGCGCCGGATCTGCGTGCACTTATCGAGGCTCTGCGCCAACGCTTTAGGGTATCTGTCTTTCGGGAGAAAACAGTATAGGACCACCGTGAAATGTATTTCTTGCGTTGCTTCTTTCTGGTTGTCGGTTGAACCCCTTTTCTTCTGGTGTGTTTAAGCTTACGCTTCTCTCGAGTGGTGCGCAGCTTCGAGAAATCCAAGTAACCCCGGGCCAAACAAACGGCGGAAACGTCGTCGTCTGACCCGAGCACCCCAGTATTCTACGTCTTTCTTTCTTTTCTTTTCTTTCGTTTATTTTCTTTCCTTTTCTTTCCTTTTCTTTTTAGGCGGGGGAGGGGAGGAATGCGAAGCGAAGAGGAATACGTTTGCGGAAGTTGTGGAAAAGGACTCAACCTCAGCATCAACAAAGAGAGGAGTGTGTCGCGTGCAGCAGCGTTTCGCTTTTGTGAGAACACGCTTTGTGGGCTGAAAGAAATCGCGACATGGGCTCGCGCGGCGCCGGCGTTATGCGCGTGTTTGTTGACACGTATTGGGATTACAGAACGGATATTTCGTGACGGAAACGCGTCTCATAGAATAGCGTAGTCGTGCATTAGGGCGGAAAACTATTTTGATAGGCGAATTTCTCGCCACACGCGTTGTTCCACGTGCGCATAGGAGAGTCTCACTTGTTTCTTTCACGAGTGATGCGCAGTGTGTTTTGTTACGCAGGCGAACGAGAAGCGCATCGGCGAGTGAATCCGAGCTGAGCGCGAAACTTTTTTGCCGTGAATGTTGTCGGCAAACAGCAGACTCTACGAACATAGATTCCTGGTTTTACCTAGCACTTTAGAGGCGAGGAATCATATCCATGCCTTATGTGCAAGCAGAAACTTTGAAGACGGTGTAAGTTGCTGAGGATGCCGTAGTCTCGACTACACTATCGTAAGCCGTATCCTCGCATGATCGCACGATCTGCAAACGCGAGGATTTTCTTCCTCCAAGTTTCTGGCGGGTTTTGTAAACCAGCAAACAGGGTGGAGCACGAAGAAGACCGGAATTTGTCGCATGCGTTTGCACAAGACTTCTCTTCAATTTTTCTCGTCATGCGTTCACATGCTTCCGTGCTGTGCGCCTTGTCTCGATTTTTAGAAAACTCACGTTTAGGAAAGGTGTCAGTAAAAAGAAAAAAAAACTGTTGTACGGAGTAACCTAACGGGGGAAAGCTCTAAGTTTCTCGTAAAATACCTCAGCTGGCTCACCGACAACGGTGATGACGAAGGCACAACGACGGCACCAAAGCGATGGAAACGGTAACAACGAAAGTATCGACGACAATACGACGAAGGAGGAAGGGACAATTCGAGCGACGCCCACCTTAGCGATAATGATGGCAACTAGAAGAATACAACGACGACGTCTCTATATAAATTCCCAATGGCAGAGAAGTCACGAGCATGGAAGGAAATCTTCGATTAAAACAAATAATTTTGTTTCTCAATTTCTTCTTCCAAAGTAGCACGATCGTGGCTGTGACAACGACGAATGGGAGCATGATCACTGTGACTAAGGCGTCACGACGACAGCGGCTCCATAGATCGGAATCGAATTTTAGATTTAAAAAGTAGTTTTGTGTGTGTGTGTGTGTGTGTGTGTGTGTGTGTGTGTGTGTGTGTGTGTGTGTGTGTGTGTGTGTGTGTGCGTGTGCGTGTGCGTGTGCGTGCGTGTGTGTGTGTGTGTGTGTGTGTGTGTGTGTGTGTGTGTGTGTGTGTGTGTGTGTGTGTGTGTGTGTGTGTGTGTGTGTGTGTGTGTGTGTGTGAGAGAGAGAGAGAGAGACTGGTTCTTCTGAAGAAGCGTGATCAAGATGATGATGATGGCAACTACAAGAAAACATTTATTTCTTGTAATGCTTTGTCCGCATTGTTGTAATGCTTTGTCCGCATCAGCACCACCACCATCATCATCTTCATAACAGAATGTTATTAAGAAGATGCTCCTCATGATGATCGTAATAGTTGCAGAATTGGTGGTAATTAAGATTCTGTTCCGGTCGATGACGATCATACCTGTGGGAGATGCCGCGAGATTAGGCCGTAGCAATCTTACCGGCTAACGCTCTATATTTCCGTCCATATTCGACACCTTCGTATACGTGTCAGATGCGCGGAGGAAGATAAGGGCAATAAAGTTGTGCGAACAGATGCCTCGTCACAAGTGCGTTTGTATGCGTTTGATAAGACGTGCGTTGCAATTTAGGTGTCACGAAGTCGTTGTGAGAGATCCTTATAACACGCGTTTTTGTCATTACGATATGCGGTACCACAGTACAATAGTTCAGCATAGAATGCATTTGAGTCCCAAAAGGAATATTTATGATTTGTGTTTAGTCAAACACGTCCTCGATACGGATCATGGAACGAAAGAAAAAATAAGGCAGCTGAGTGGAAGGTAAATAAAAGAAAATGAAGCGGTCAAAGAACTATATCGAAAATTTGACCGGGTCCACATTTTATGGCAGCCCTGTCGTCCATTTCCATTTTCCTGCACTACTCATTTGCGCTCTATTATACTGCGAAGGTTGTCCAGTCCTCTAGCCCCTCTTGTATGGTATTGGTTCGTTATTCGCGCCGGCGTTCGTATAGCTGAGTGGCAATTTCATTACGATGTCATAAAGACAGCAACAAGCGCCCTGGCGTAAATTTGAACCTTGTCATGTTTCTTTGTTGGATTTTATACTTTCCAGCGAGTCCTGTTTCATCATGTGGTATATTTGTCGTGTTCTGTCGTATTCTGTCCATTTGTATTGTAACTTTCGGTAGGAAAGGACGGAAAGGAAGTCTGAAGGAGGCATAGAAACAAAGGCAAGAGTCAAACATTTTTGCGGAATTTTTGTTCCACTTGAAGGCCAGTACTTTGAAATATTTGGCAACATTGACGTCTTTTCCTAGAAGACCTGACCGTAAAACGAAGTCGTATTGAGTTACTCAGAATATATTTGTGGTGTGGTTAGTTATCCAATTAACGAAGCTGAATTCTGCATAATTTTACGCATTTCTCTTCATGCACAAGTTAAGTTTGAAAAAGTCATAGAGAGTCCCGGGAAAGTGTCGATGAACTTGTCTCGCTGAAGCTGTCTCCTACGTGGCGCTTTTGTCGGGCTTCCCAGAAAACCTCCGAAATATGAAAAGAAAATGACATCTAATCACGTGGGCGTCTTGAATTTGGTGTTCTCAAGTGGTGTTTTCAACAAGAAACGTTCCCTTACGGCCGCGGAACAAGCCGGCCGAAGTGTTTCGATCGACTTTCGACGTCGGCCTATCGCTTTTCATTTGCGACCGTGGGCGGCGTTTCATCTTCACAACGAAGATGCTGACGCGGCTGCCTGGCTAAAGCTCCACGCTCGGGTTGATCGCGTTGACAGCTTATCTTGGTGGGTTGCGTAATTTTTACACCCGACTGGGAGCGTTGCAACGCGGGTGCGCAAGCATGTCCGTGACGTTCTTTCTTTCTTTCTTTCTTTCTTTCTTTCTTTCTTTCTTTCTTTCATAGTTCGCCGGCTTTTTTCCTAGCCTGGAAGAGCCACTTAAATTAAGTAGTACGGTTATGCGTCCAAAACCAGTACACGCACTATGTGAGACACGCTAGTGGGGAAGTCGGTGTGCGTGGAAAGTCAAAGTAAGAGGGGACGGGGAGGGGGGGGGGGGGGGGGAGCGGGCGCTCATGAATCGAACCTGCAACCTCGTGCGCGGAAGAGAAACGCCGCAGTCATTCAGCCACCGCGTCGACGAAAACGACCTAAACGATACATTTACGAGAACAGCTGCATCGAGTGTCTCTGAACCCACTTTCGGACTTCTACAACTTATGTCCTAATACTGGTGTTTAACGCTTTGTATAATTGAAGTTAACTTTCTTGGCTGAGCGCGCTAGAGAAGGAAGCTGCGCCCGTGTTTTTGCTATTACTCCTTAACTCCTTGTACTGGTGTAGTCGATGGATGTTATTAAACTGTACGCGTAGCGAGCGCCGAAGGACACGCCTCTGGTGGCGGCCTTGCTAAGTGCACTCGGGAATGGGAAGGCAGCCGTTCGCCGTAGTTTTCTGCGTCGTAGATCGTACTTCTCCTGTCCAGGTTTTCGGAGCGAGATATGAGCGTTTTCGCATGTGCGTCATGGCCAAAGCTTTGAGGGCTTATCGAAAAACAGTTGCTGCGTGGTGGGTGCTCAAACACTTCCAAGAACTTGCCGGCGGCACGGTTCTAATTATTCCCCACGAGGTCTCCAGAGCGGGAGCAACAGCAGCAATGAATCGCCGGCAAATTTCTTGTTATCACGCTTTCTTTTGCCACCTTGGTGTTCGTTGCACTCTATCATGTTGATACCGCTAAGCAACGGGGTCGATCACGGCCTGCCCATGTTCTAGTTGGGTTTCTCTTCATGCAGTACGGCGGCTTAAAGGGCATTTCAGTTAGGTTCAGAATGCCGCTTCCCCTTTTTCGCCGTTTTTCTCCTGTTAGGGTGCACGACTGTACGAGGGCATCATGTTGTGTGTTAAAGCTGCTGAGGCTAGAAAGAACTGTTTTTTTTTAGTTTTATGTGACCCGGTAAATTGTCTCACAAGCTGGAATGAAGTTGATGTTCTTGGATCTATATTACACAGGTTTCGCACTGTTGCGAGTTTCGAGTTGTTGCTTTTTTTAAACTATGAGGTTCTGGGCTCGGCTCGTTTGTAATGGGCCTAAATCACGCTGTGTTTTACGGAATGATTACAGGCAAGTGCTTTTTTTAACAGCTTTATTCATTTCCCCGAGGATGCGATATTGTGGTCGCTTGGTACATGGGTTAGAAAAGACGTAGCTCAGGGCGAGGATCGCTGCTGATGCATAGCGATTTCTTGTTCTATTATCGCTGAAACCTTCACGTAATGTGTGTGACGCCCTTACACCTCGACGCTGTCTGAGCAGATTTACCACGCAATGCGCATTCCTGCATGTGCGTTTTTTACTTAATTCCATTATTTATTATTATCTTTTGCCACGTAGCAGTTAGATACCTTCGCTGCAAAAAGCTAAATCCGGCCTTGCCGCCAGTGCCCGTCTATCTTGGCCGGTGATGCTCCGTCTTTATATATATCCTTTCTTGCGTAGCATTCGAAACGAAAAAGTTCTCGAGAGCTGATAAGACTTCAGCTCTGTACGTTTCCAAGCAGGTTACTTGGCGAATTTCAGAGTGCGAAAAGTGCAGCGGGAAGGGAAGTTTGTTGACGTCCGCAGCGGAATTGCATCGGCCGTGGAGCGCTAACTCACGCTTTTATTCACCCGAGTGTTTGATGACTTAATTCATTGACCAGTGCATGAATTTCCAATAACAACTTCGTAATTATGCTCTTATTAATGTGACTTTGACGGTACTTATTCGGCATTGTCGTGTGCATTCATCCGTAGCATCGGTATTCATCGTACTGTGAGGAGTCGTTTGAGATATCAGTCTGCACCAACGACTTGTGTCTATTATTGAGTTACAGAAAGACTATTACGGCAAGAGCGGAATTTAAAAAAGAAAATTCATTGAGACATCACATTAGTCAACAAAATGAAGCGCCTACTTAGCACACTCCTTTATAACTAGCCTTCGTTGCACTTGTCTCCGGGACGCACCCGTCCCGTGTGCGGACTGGGTAGTCCCAAACTCCGGTAACAGGGTGCACATGTCTGCTCTCATACAGACACGCGCCTTTCGGGCAGGTGTCACCACTCAAATAGTGGTCTGGCACACGAACAAGGGGAATATTGCCGCCACCAAATTCAGCCATCCTTGCTGCAAGGTGCATCCCGAGCGTACCTTTAAAAGCGCCCGCTAGGTGGCCACCAGTGGCACCTCTATAGCTCTATAGGTTTATTTTATGCGGACGACATAGTGTTGCTAGCTAACAAGCAAAGTGATTTGCAACGTCTGGCTAATATCTGGGGGCAGGAAGGCAACAATTTGGGTTTGAAATTTAGTGTTAGAAAATCAGGTGTTATGGTATTCAATGCAAACAGTGAACAGAGAGTGGAGATACAGGGGCCAAGGAAATACCTCGGGTAACAGAATATAAATATCTTGGTATATGGATAAACGAAGGCAATAGATATACGGAAACACAGGAAAAAACAATAACAGTGAAGGGGAAGAGAAATGGCAGCCATAATGAAGCACAGAGCGCTATGGGGATACAATAGGGATACAATACAATAGGTCCTCCGAGGTATGTCGAAAGGTGTAATGGTTCGAGGACTTACTTTTGGAAGTGCGGTTGTTTGCTTTAAATCAGGGGTACAATCAGGACTCGACGGGAACCAAAGGTCAGTGGGTTGCCTCGCATTGAGCGCTCACGGGAAGACAATGAAGCTCTGCAGGGTGATATGGGCTAGACTAGTTTTGAAGTGAGGGAAGCTCGCAGTAAAATTGAGTATGTAGAACAGCTGAGGAATAGGGAATAAAGTAAATGGGCTGGGAGAGTGTTCCCCAGGTATCTGTACAGGAAAAACATTGATTCACAGTGGATGAAAAGAACTAGGAAGCTTACCAGCAAGTATGCGGCCTGTAGGGTGGGCAACACCCCTGTGTTAACTTTCCCTATGTTAATTACTTCTCTCCACATTGCGGGTTTCCGCAGAACTATTACGTCAAGTGCAATTCTTGTTAGATACCGATTCCAACCATTTCTCTCCCATGCGCATCTCCTGTATTGGCTCTGCTAGTAAAATGTTCGACTAAGCTCAAGATGACAGCGAACAAGAAGACCTTGGTCACGTTCACCTACAATGCAACACAATTTCTTTTTCAAACATTTTTGTTCCAGTTACGTGAGACAAGCCATAGTGGCAACAATGGAAACAAGTGCAAATAGCTTGTCCAAGAATGAAAGATGGACGCCCAGCACGAGAGTCGAATTCGGATTCGCCACTGTAGACGCGAGCAGATTCGGCGAGATTGTCTCCGAGTTAGCCTCCATTGCGGGGAGCTGCACCCGGGCACATTCGAGTTGCCGCCTCTCCTGCGTGCGGTATCGGGTTTAATCCCACCAAAGCTTTGGAGTCGGGGCACAGTGAAATTAGTTTTTCGCGAGGAGTTTTCGGCGAATGTAAGTAAGGCTTCGAACGGAGTTTTCGCGCAAGTAACAACATTAAACGAAAAGGCACAGTTCGCGGGGCCTTGCCATTGGGGATGCGGGGCCCGAATGGCTGCATGAGGGATTTGCACACCAACTCGGATTGCGGCAGCTCTGTGTTATTGTTTGCCGGCCTCGTTATTTTGCCGGCTCACTGCTTGCTGGAGTTTCTCCCCTTTAGTGCAATGTTCACCACGGGGTATACGTCTGCTTTGTCCCTCTGAGCTTTGGCGGAAGTGAGAAATGGTGAGACAGTCAAGATATCGTATGCGAGCTTTACAGCGTAAAGTTGCGGAGCGTTCGCTCTGCTTCGTAAGTTGGCTGGAGTGAAAATTTTTGTGGAAGTTACGTCTCGATAGCTTTAGGAACTAACAATATAATTGACGCATGACCATAGTTGCACATCTCTTTCGCTTTTTGTGTTGTGGGATATAATTTTTTTTTTACTGATATTACGACTGCGGTCGTGTCACAAGCGTGCGCAGATTAGGTACTGTTTAACGAAACAATCAGCTAGCTTAGGTGATGAGGTTTTACTTGCCAAAGCCACAGTGTGGCTAAAACGCACATTGTAGCAGTGAAGAGGAATGGAGGGGGTCGGGGCGGGGGTGCGGAGTTCGTCCAGGTTAATTTTCACAGTCGGGGGCCAAACGTCAACCGAAATTTTGACACACAAACGTTTCTTCACATTGCCCCATGTGAACGCCGCCATTTAGGCTGGGAATCGAGCGCAGTGTCTCCTGTTCGGTAGCAATACGTCATACCGACTGAGTCACTGCGTCACGTTATTACACATAAAACGTTTGCGATAATCCCTAGCAGTAGTTTTCGCCACATTAATTTGTGGAGGGGGGCTATGAATCTATTACAAGTTGGTGGTTCCTCACTGTCTGCTCAAGAAAGCAACCTTAATGCAAGGGGTGGAGTGCACGAATGGTCATGGGCTTCGATTTAGGTGTAGTTTCAGGACAAATATGTCACACGATATCAGTAAATAACTGCCCCAAAATATATCAATAGCTTTAGCTTGTTTAAGCTTACTTTGACCGGCTGTTTATTACTTTAGCGGCTTTGGAACAATCTAAGGTCATTTAGCATCTGCGCGTTGCGAAACAAACAAACAAACAAACCCACCACCTTGAGTAGCACGTGAGGTAGATAGTCAGGCTAACACGTCCAGCCTCTAGTTAAAGGCAGCGTATCTCACGGTCGCTAAGGTGGGGCAGGCAGCTGCATACAATCCCTCGAAGTGCGTGTGTCTACGGAAGAGAGCTACTGGGAAATGGTAACATTGAGCTGAAAACACCGAGACCCCTACGCCTCCCTTAACAATGGCTTTGCTGCATTCAGAGATGCAACGCAGTGAAGTTATCGAACGAAAAGAATTCGGAGCTGAGTTTTCTTCTTTTTTTCTTTTTTTTTTTTGCGAGAACAAAGATAACTGCAATCGAACGTTTTGAAATAAATTTTCTGTCCATGCTGCTGCCAACTGCACTAGCAATCATGTTTTTTTTTTATATGAACAGTGAAATATATGGGGCAAAAAAAAGAAAGACATTTCTTACATGCTTCTAGAAAGAAACAGCTTTTCTCTGTGCTAAAAAAAAAATTGCCTCGGATGAAAATACGAAATAAACGTCCCTTTTCTGCTTATCATGGCACAAGCAAATCTTGAGAATTTCTAGCCTTATTATAGCAATATGGTTTGAAATTCTTTCCAATTTTCTTCTCTAAATGATGCCTCACCTGATATGTTCAAAATTAAAGTTGAACTCAGCAGGAATATGTTAGATTCCGCGTAAGGATATTTTGCTCAGACACTTTTCGAAGTGTTAATAGTCGTCATTTGTTTCCTTTCTTGAAGAGAAATTGAAGATGGCGCGTTTGGTACGTTGTGAATGATCCGCGAGTATCGCAGACCACACGTTTCTGCCATAACGTGGACCACTATTGTAACGATAGACTCGAGGGCACATGACATTTTTTGGTCGTAACGCTCTGAAAGCGCAAGCTGTTCCCGCGACCTATACGCGCTGTTACTGGCGCCGATATGCCAAATTTCGCTATATAGAAAGAAGAGGGCAAGGAAAGGCAGGCAGATTTTACTTACATTTGTCCACTTCGCTCACTTAAACGTGGAGAGGGGAGTGGGAGACAAATATAGACAGAGAAACAGAGCCGCTCGGACAGGATTTCAAGCAGCTGCATATCATCCTGACGGCGAGTCTACGTCAATGATTAAAAAAAAAAAGAAATAAAGTTTTGCGTCATGATGCAACCACCAACTTCCACCTTTACTTTACCCTCCGGATTCAATATCGAGATACATTGCGTCCAAATAAGTCACTCTATTTTCCTCAATAACACCCCACGATCGTAGGCGGTGGTGTACTGTGTCTCGCCAGCCAACAGTGGTCGACGCGGCGGGTGTATCGAGCCCGGATCCTCTTCCACTTTTGCGAGGCAACAGGCGGAGTCCAAACCGGCATCGAGGGAGGCAGGGAGGGCATACTCGATGACAAATGCGGCCCGCGCACTGCGTAGGTCCCAAGCGCTTCCTCCCGCCTCAATTCCGAGCCCATTTGTAAAACGCGCCGGTCCCAGCGCGACACCACCGCACGCGCCAGGACCACCGCCGTGTGTGTTTGAGAGTGCCGCGCCGCTCTGGAGATTCGTTCAAAGCGGTGCCGCCACCACCAACGCCCGCATATAGAACTCGAGCTTTACGCACTGCCCCTTTTGCTTTGCAGTTTGTTGTCCTTTATCTCTCGTTTTCTACTTCTTTGTCTGTCTAGAGAGCTGCCCACGTTCAGCATGCTCTTCCATCTTCCGGATGAGGGCCGGCACGTGAAATGGCGAGGAAGGAAGGAAGGAAAGAACGTGTTTTAAAAGTTGAATGCAGTGATTCCGGATGCTCATTTCCGGTGAAGCCTCGGGAACCGCGCTGGCTGTTTTCGGCGCCCGCAGTCGGCGGCGGGGGATCGGACCCCAGTGCGGGAGAGGCCATTATTAATTCATGGCTCGTGTCATTACTATTGTCTTCGCCTGTGCTAAGGTACCGCACGGTCCTCGCGGAGGAATAGGGACGGCTGCAGTAGGAGAAGGACAGAGGGGTGCACCGGGGGGTCGGAGAGGGCGACGAAGGGGGGGGGGGGGGGGGTAGGTCCGCTATGGGGAGACCAGCAGAAGCAATGGCTTACCGCTGTTTGCACTTCCCTCGTGTTCACGCGCTGCAGAGCGTGCGGTTCTCTTCCGTTTGCTCCTTCTTCTTTTTTTTTTTTCTTTAGGTTGCTCAGTCTACTGTTTGCCTTTTACAAACGGAGCAGCGTATGAGCCAACACCGTTCCGCTTCGTCACTAGTTACGCTGCGCCGACAGCCAGTGCAAACTGCAGTCCTTTTTGGTCCGAGACGCCGAAGGATTGCCGGACCGGTTTATCGTGTTTGCCGACCGTCACTGAGGCCAGGCATTGAGTCCGACACAGTCGCAGGCACGCCGTATTTGAGCTTCTGGCTCGCTACTTTCTATCGCCCCCTGCATTCTAGCCTACGCGTATGTGTGGCGCGTTAACGGGTCGAGCACTTTTTGTATGTGAATGCTTAAATCTTGTGTGCTTATCCGAGTTTCACTTTCACGATGTGCGGATGGCCAGCTGTTGCGCAACAGGGGCATGAATGTGGCACAGAGAGGAGGTCAGAGTACATTCTTTAGAAAGCCATTCTGTTGATTTTATAACGGCTGCTGTTTTGAGTTATTGAGACACTTGTTCCGTTCCACCCACACAACTATATTTTTTTACTCTTTTAGTGTTGTTCTTGCCATCGAAATGCGACACTTCAAATGCAATGTGCGTCTGCGCGCGAAATCAGGAAAGTTGAAAATGGCGGCTACTAGCTGAAAGGAAGTGGTCTGTCGAGCCTCATGTTAATACACATTGCGATCAGCATTCTCTTATTAGGCGGAAGTAATGTATAGCTGCTACACCACGTATTCGCACACCGTGGGAACACACTGACGTATTTTCTAGCTGCTCGTTCTGTTCATTGTCGGTGTGGAAGTCAGACTTGCACCACCTCCTGAGGGAGCAGCACCTCGGGGCATCACGCCGTCCGTTGAGAACACCTGCATCGCGTGGGCATTCACGCCGACCAACCGCTTGACTTTCTCAACTGGACTCGTGGATCCTGTATTTTACTTTTGTGTGCTTAAAACGGGCTGCACAATTACGTGTAGCAAATTTTGCTAACATTTAAACATTTCAAAAAAGTGAACTTGGTAGTTCACCTTGTAAAAACAGAACAAGAACGATAGCACGCATAAGCATGATAAGCAATCTGTCGATCGGGCAATTGCATGGTCGACCAACGCTATGTTTCCAAGATCGGTCTTGCTATACTACACTTGGCACAATAAGTCAATATACACAAGCTAATTATGACACAATACACACGCTATAGAGGCATGAAACACGTACATGTTCCATGCCTATTTTAGTACTTTTCTTAGGATCTTGGTTTTGCACGCAAGCCATTAGAGCAAGCCTGAGTTTCTTTAGTCGTGGTCACAAGGTCACGCACGACTCCGTTAAGTTGCATTCGCATGAGTGGCGCTGATTTCCATGCTTCCCACTGTAGCGCTAAAGAAGAAGAAAGGTATCCACACAAATCGATTTTAAATTCTTAATTATAAATCGCAACGAAAGCAAGATTCAATCGTTTTGCCCAGTAATGAGACCGAATGTTACACTAAGTGCAACTTTAGAAACAGGTTAACCCCTTCGTCGTTAAAGCGTTTCCGTGAGGCATTTATAACCTGAATACGAATTAGCATATTTCATATAGGCTTCTTTTCTCTTCTCTTTATTTTTATTCTTTTACATATCCCGTTATTGCATTTTAGCCTTTTTACATGGCAGTTGGTTGCGTCCCGACGGGTCACTACCGAATATTATGGTCATTAAAAGCGCGTTGGAGTATTGGGTCACACGAGATCCGGAAGAGTTTACTTTTCCAGAACACGTAGACACAAGCAGTTTTACATAATCGATATTCTTTTTATGAGGCTGGCTGCCCAGCCGCAGTGCCTCATCGAGGTCCTGCAACAACCCTGCTCAAGTGTTTCTGCGTTTGGCTCGTTCGTAACCCCATATACAAGTACCTCCCTGAGCAAAAGTATACGGACCAGTGATTCCACGATAAAGTTTTGTTTTTTCTCCGCCTGTGAATGGTGGCTTGAAATTGAGGATGGTAGTTCAGAGTTGGGATTGCGAACTTGCCAGTGCACTCGTAAATTGCAGTTTGTGGGTCTGAATTTCACATGAATTAACTTTTTAACGGCTAGCCTCTCTGTAATTTTGATATTGCTTGTCTGCTGTGAATAATACCATGCTTTCTTCTTCTTGTTTGAGATTACACATTAGTATCAGCAATTTTTTCTCAAAGAATTTTTTTAAATGTCTTTCATATGTCTGCTTCACTGTACGCTCGTGTAAGGGTGGCGTGGCCTCGCCACGTATTGTACGCCATCTTCCCTGCATCTAAGACAATTCCCGATATAAATTGTCATGAATAAAAAGATAAGAAGAAAAAGAAGCCTGCGAGCCACACATTTTTGCCCACAGGTCAAAGTGGGAACGTTTGTGACTCTAAATATGAAGGCCGCAAGGATATACTTATTTGAAAGAAAGTGTGTGCATTGCACGTCCACAGGTGCGTCGCCGATTACGATGGGAAAATCAGAGCGTAAATGTTGCAGTAACATGAAAGGACAGAAGAACAGAGCCAATCTGCAGAGTGCGTACCGACTCAGATGTTACACTCTTTCCCTTAAAGCGACACTAAACACAAATATTAAGGTAAGTTGTATTAGTAAATTAAACTTTCATAACGCATAAAAGTTCGGTCTTCCAGTTAACGAAGGCTTTGCATGCGCCTGAATACAACGACAGAAAGAGAGAGAGAGAGAAACAACCGTGAGTGAAAGCTGGATGGGGATGTCTCCTCGAAATTATCACACTAGTTTATCGCGAGGTCCCAAATTTCGAAAGTTCTCTTCTCTTTCTCATCTTCCACTCATCTTCCCCCTTCCTCATGCAGTGCACGGCAAGCAATGGGTGAATCTGGTTGACCTCTCTGCATTTTCCTTATTCTGTGTCATTTAAAATGAACGAAAGGCTCAACCTATAAAGTTTGAAAAGCTCTTGCGACTCGGTGTCCGAGCAGTCATAATATATATATATATATATATATATATATATATATATAATAAAGTTTATACATACAAATAAGTTTATAACCTTAAGTTTATAGTTGAAAGTTTATATATATACATATATATATATATATATATATATATATATATGTATATATATATATATATATATATATATATATATATATATATATATATATATATATATATATATATATATATATATATATATATATATATATATATATATATATATATATATATAGTCATATCATACGAAGCCAACACTGACACCAGGGACAACATAGGGAAATTACTTGTGCTTAATAAATGAAATTAAGAAACGATAACTTAATGGAAATTAATGTGGATGAAAAACCATGAAATGCGAAGGTTGTGGGTTCGGTTCCCACCTGCGGCAAGTTGTTTTTTCATCCACTTTTATTTCCATTAAGTTATCGTTTCTTAATTTCATTTATTAAGCGCAAGTAATTTCCCTATGTTGTCCTTGGTGTCAGTGTTTGTTGGTTTCTTATGATATGACTAATAAAAATGGGGCCCCTCGGTTAACCCCCTTTCTTCTCGTTTATTACATAACGAGGGTCTCGAATCCGGCAACATTGATGCCTTCAGGTAGCATATGTGGGTTTATTGACCGGTTGCCTTCACCCGAGAAGATCACGTTCTCGTGACGCCTGCGGCAAGAAGGACGTTCCACGTCCGCCGCCAAGGTCGGTGAGTGGTGGCGCTGGCTAACACTCCCAGGGTTTTACTAGTACACATAAATACCCAGGAAAGTGGATGGGGAAACCGCGCCGCGGTAGCTCAATTGGTAGAGCATCGCACGCGAAATGCGAAGGTTGTGGGTTCGGTTCCCACCTGCGGCATGTTGTTTTTTCATCCACTTTAATTTCCATGAAGTTATCGTTTCTTAGTTTTATTTATTAAGCACAAGTAATCTCCATATGTTGTCCTTGGTGTCAGTGTTTGTTGGCTTCTTATGATATGACTAATAAAAATCGGGCCCCTCGGTTAACCCCCTTTCTTCTCGTTTATATATATATGTATATATGAACTTAATTTGTCAGGACGATATCTTAAGGAGGGGTGGTCGGAGCCCCTCATTCCAGGCCCTACTGGCCTGTGCCGCCTGCCTGACCTGGCTAGTTAAGGACTTCTGTCCTGCCAAGTCGGAGCAGGCGAGCTGTGCCTCCCACTGCTCCGTTGTGTCATTGCTATTTGGCCTATGCGGGCGCTTAGTGCATTCCCAGGTTACATGTATTAGGGTGGGTATGCCACCGCACCAAGGGCAGTTGGCCCTATAGCGAGTGAGATGCATGCGTTTAGCATTTTTAGATGAAGAAATACCCCAGTCTGTATTTTGCGCCAATCAGCGGCCTCTTCCCCGCTAAGCTGTGGGTGAGGTGGCGGGTATTTGCTGCGGACTCCGCGCTGATAAGCAAGGATGTCTTTGGCATTTAAATTGATGGTATTTTGAGAGGGATAATGCGAGGGGTTAGGGTTAGAATCTTTCAACCACCGTCATCGCCTACTCTGGTGCCCGGGACACGCGGGGGTTCAGTGGAATGAACAGGCTTAACGCGTTAACTCGAGGATGTACGATCCGAGCACCCACGATTAACTTTTTAAGCACTTTTCCCCCTTTCTCTCGTCGGGGAAGGTTACTGTTCTTCTTCTCGGCCAACCACAATCGTCGCACCCTTCGCAACATCCCGCCCATGACGTATCGCCGCTCCGCCGCACTCCGCCTCCAATGTTTTCCAATTACCCACGCACACGAGGCAACGACATGGCAAACTGGGAGCATGAGGCCGACATTAGTCCCACGAAAGTCCTCGACGTTGGCCTTTTTTATCAATTAGTGGGCCATTCATGACAGTCCGCTTGTCAGGTTCAGGTAGAGTGGTCTTCGCGGAAGTTATTGCTTCAACGAAGGGCGGCGGCTGTTGTCGCCTCGAAGGGAGCTCCTTTGTTTGCGTGTCACACTCGATGTCGTGTCCAGTCATGTCCAGGCGGGCGCTCGCCTCTCGCGACAGCTCTGGTGACACTGATCTAGTCGCCAGCTCCCTGGTCCTGCGAAAACGACGATGCAACGTGAAGGGCCTTTCATAGATGCACGCTCGCCGGTGAAGCATTTTTTGTCGGGCAGGGATGCCCGGTACAACAGTGCTAAACGCCAATAGTAGCAATGCTTAAACGGCCCTAATACATTTGCCCTAATACGCGTAGATATTTAGAAACTTGTGACGTCATACCGACTTGTTGGCGTTGCAGGTTCAAAAAAAGAGACATTTAGGCTTTGTGTTCTCACCTAGTAAATAGCATATTTCTCTTTTCTTTTTCGCATTAAGGGAATGAACATAGAGATTTGAAGAAACACCTCAACACTCTAAACTTATTGTTTCACTTAATGGTTCACGGCTCTCTCCATCACTTTTGCCAACCTCGAAGCGACACGTATACTATTGTGAACGTCGATGTGTCGACGCCGCCTCCTGTGAACTCAGATTTGAACTCGAAAGATGAACCACCTCATTCTGGCTGGCACGGCTTCTGCGATAACGCATCTTACTAAACCACTTTTATTAAGAACGCACTTTCATCGGTGCACATCTTCCCTCAACTAGCTCGCTCCAATGCAATAACAGACGCCGTTCAGAAGAGAAAACTGAAGCCGGTGATTGTTAGGAACTGCGCTTATAAATTTGAGTGCATTTGCTTTCGTCGTACGCTTTAAAATTGCGAACTTGTCATATCAAGAGTTTTCAAGTCATCATAGTTGATAAATGTCATTGACTGTATCTAGTTATTTCACCTGTAACCACAGATAAAGATAGATCTATTTGATCAAGACGAGTGCCTACAAGACCGCTGATCGCTTTTCTTCTGTAATTTCAGCTGATTGAGAATATTTAAGAAATGTGGACGGTGCCCAAATCAGGCGAGTAGCTGAGAAGAACTGTAGCCTCCAAAACTGAGCATTGCCTTATAGTTGGAGCTGCATCATCACACTTCCCGATCGCATCAGACACAGACAAGAACGGTGTGAGTGTCTTGTTCTCCTTGTCTTACGCGCTGACTAACTTTCGTAACTACAATAGTGCGCTGTCACGTGATTCCTCCCGCAACCAGTTGCAAGCTTAGCACCCGCAGTACCGCCTCCGCGTATGCTGCCCTGTGAGCGTCGTGACGCGTGCGTATACCGAGTAAGCCCGTTGCATCGAGAGGCGCATTCGAAACTTGAAAAGTTCCCGCTAGCGGCTCGGCACGCGAGCTCACTGCAGGGGCGCACGTATCGTGGAGGCGAGTCTTTTGTTTACGACCGATGCTAACGGCCTAATGAAGGCGTCGGCCAGCGGCCCTATATACGCGAGACCCCTGTGCACCAGCGGCGCTGAGCCGCTCACGCCCGCGTGAACGGTCGAGCGCGGCCGGCAAGAGAGGGATCGATCCGATTCATTAACGCCGACACGGAGTGGCCAGCAGGCCAGCTCTCATCCGCCTGGTACACGCGCCGGTCGGCCGCTGCTAGGGAAATAAAGCGAAAAACAACACAGCCGAGGTAAAGATATTTTCAACGAACCGAAGAAAGGGAGAGTGCGAAAAAATAATGTATATAACGGGAGCAGCGGGGAAGTGTGCACGCGTGTTGCATGTGCGTGAGGGCTCAGAGGTCCACGCGGCCGCCGCCGGTTTGGCGAAAAACCGTGGCAACGATACGAAGTCGTCGAGGAGGAGGAGGAGGAGAAGAAGGAGGCGGTCAGTGGGCGCGAGCAAAAGTTGCTCAATCAACAAACACAATTTGGTCACGCGGGAACGAGGGGCGACGGAGGCCCCCTGTGAGAGCTATAGCTATATTAGGGATCGAGAGCGGCCTCTTCTTGGCCCGGACACTTTTCTGTTTAAGCTGATTAGCGCGTTGACCTCCTCGAGATCGATACGACGGGAGGGGGAGCCTGGATCGCGAGATCGCTCGCATCGCTAGAAGAAGCCGGCTGCTCTTAATGCGAGCGAGCGGTTCGCGTCGTCGGCGCAGGCAACAGCAGCGGTCATCGCCGTCGCCGCCTCTTCCGAGCGGCCGCAGTGGGACTGGAGAAAGGAGCTGGTGCACGCATTTCTCCCGAGACTTCTTCTTTTAACGTGGTGCCCACTCTCGCTTGACCACGCCATGGTGTGCGGGGACCGGCCGTGCCAGATTATTGGCGAGGCGAGGCGGGGCGGGACGCCGCTGGGCCACCCGGAAGCGCGGAGAGCTCTCGCTCGCCCGAGTGATCACTCGTAACGTTAATGGAGAAACTATTGCGTCATGGCCTCCGGCGCGAAGTTGGCGGAGGCAGGGCGATGTTGCTCGAATACGTGGCCTGTTTGCGTACTTGGGAAACGAACTGCTGCTTTCTTAGGTGTATCCTTTGAGTGAATGAAAAGTAGAGCAGGCGTTGTATCCTTTCGGTATCGGTCGTCAGCCTCGCTGCTTCCTTTCTTTTTTTCTTTTGTCTGCTTGTGTGCTCCCGTGTCTGCATACCCAATAACTATATTTGACAGAATAAAACAGCTGGCAGCTATTCTTGTTACATACGTCACAGGTCTGTCGAGAACGAAAAGTATTTTGTGACTGGTATTCATCATCATCATCATCATCATCATCATCATCATCAACAACAACCTATTTTATGTCCACTGCAGGACGAAGGCCTCTCCCTGCGATTTCCAATTAACCCTGTCCTGCGCCAACCGATTCTAACTATCGCCTGAGAATTTCTTAATTTCATCACCCCCCCCCCCCTAGTCTTCTGACATCCTCGACTGCGCTTCTGTTCTCTTGGCAAACATTCTATAACACTAATAAGTCCACCGGTCATCTAACCTATGCATTATATGACCTGCCCAGCTCCATTTCTTTCTCTTAATGTCAATTAGAATGTCGGCTATCCCTGTTTGCTTTCTGATACGCACCACTCTCCGCCTGTCTCTTAACGTTAAGTCTAACATTCTTCGTTTCATTGCTCTTTGAGCGGTCCTTAACTTATTTTCGAGCTTCTTCGTCAGTCTCCAAGCTTCTGCCCCATATGTCAGTACCAGTATAATGCATTGATTGTACACCTTTCTTTAATGGTAATGGTAAGCTTCCAGTCAGGATCTGACAATGTCTGCCGAATGCGCTCCAGCCCTTTCTATTCAATAAGTTTCAGGGTCCCCTGTGAGTAATTGACCAAGGTAAACGTACTCCTTCACAGACTCTAGAGGCTGCCTGGCAATCTTGAATTCTTGTTCCCTTGCCCGGCTATTGACCATTATCTTTATCTTCTGCATATTAATATCCCCCCCACCCCACTCTTATACTCTCTCTGTTAAGGTACTCAATCATTTCTTGTAACTCGTCCCCAGTGTTGCTGAACAGGACAATGTCATCTGAAAATCGAAGGTTGCTGAGATATTTGCCGTTGATACTTACTCCTACGCCTTCGCAGTTTAAGAGCTTGAATACTTCTTTCAAGCAAGCAGTGAATAGCATTGGAGAAATTGTGTCTTCTTGTCTGACCCCTTTCGTTATAGGTATCTTTCTACTTTTCTTGTGGAGAATTAAGGTAGCTGTGGAATCTCTGCAGATACTTTCCAAGATATTTACATAGACGTCCTGTACTCCTTGATTACGCAATACCTCTATGACAGCTGGTACTTCTGCTGAATGAAATGCCTTTTCGTAATCCATGAAAGCCATTTAGAGAGGCTGATTGTACTCTGCGGATTTCTCAATTACCTGATTGATAACATGGATATGATCCATTGTAATGTATCCCTTCCTGAAATCTGCCATTTCCCTTGTTTGACTAAAGTCCAGTATTGCCCTTATTCTATTGGATATTATCTTGTTGAATATTTTATATAATACTGGAAGTAAAGTAATGGGCCTATATTTTTTCAATTCTTTAACGTCTCCCTTTTTGTGGATGAGTACAATGTTATCATTTTTCCAGTTCCCTGGGACCCTTGAAGTCGATAGACAATTTGTATACAGGGCCGCTAGTTTTTCAAACATCATGTCTCCTCCATCTTTAATTAAATCGACTGGTAGACTATCTTCTCCTGCCGCTTTTCCCCGTTTCATGTCTTCCAAGGCCCTTCTAATTTCATCGCTAGTTATAGAAAGGGGCCTCTGTAACCTGTTCATTACCACTTCGAATGGAGGTGTCGTAGCTGCTTTTGGGTACTGTACAGGTAAGTGTCGAATTCTTCCGTGACTTTTATTATATATTCGACATTTCTGATGATATTACCGTGCTTACCTTTCAGTGCATACATCTTTGTTTGTCCTATACCAAGTTTCCTTCTCACTGATTTCAGGCTGCGTCCATTTTTTTACTGTTTCCTCAGTCTTTTTCACGTTATAATTTCGGATAACCCTTATTTTCTCTTTGTTGATTAGTTTTCACAGTTCCGCGAATCTTATCTGATCTCTTGAGTTGGACACTTTCATTCTTTGTCGATTCTTTATTAGTTCCTTTGTTACTTGGAAGAGCTTACCTACTGGTTGCCTTGGTGCCTTGCCTCCCACTTCAATTGCTGCCTCTGAAGTCAGCCTAGTTAGAGTTTCATTCATTACTTCTATGTCATCGTGATCTCTCTTTTCTAAGGCTGCATATTTGTTTGCAAGTACCAGCCTGAATTGATCTGCTTTTACCCGTACTGCCTCAAGGTTGACTTGTTTCTTTTTGACCAATTTTACTCTTTCTCTCTCTCTTCGAATTGAGATGAATTCTAGCCCTCGCTAACTTATGATCACTTCACCCTTTACCCTACCTATCACTTCTACATCCAGCACTATGCTGGGATTGGCAGAAAGCATGAAATCAACTTCATTTCTTGTTTCAGCCTTAGGGCTTTTCCAGGTCCACTTTCTGTTGCTATACGCTACCTGACAAAGGTGTTCATTATTCGCAGCTTCTTCCTTTCTGCGAATTCTACCAGCATCTCTCCTCCAGTGTGCCTAGAATCGACGCCGTAGTTGCCAATTGCTTCTTCATCAGCTTGCTTTTCCCCCACTTCTGCATTGAAGTCGCCCATTACTACAGTATACTGAGTTTGCACTTTTTTCATCGCTAACTCAACATCTTCATGAAACTGATCCACTTCATCATCATCGTGACTGGATGTTGGAGCGTAGGCTTGTACTACCTTTAATCTATACCTCTTATTAAGTTTGATTACGACTATAGCTACCCTCTCATTAATTCTGTAGAATTCGTCAATGTTGCCCGCTATGTCCTTATGAATTAGGAATCCTACTCCGAACTGCTTCTTATCTGGTAGTCCTCTATAGCAGAGGGCGTGGCCATTTGTCAGCACTGCATAAGCCTCACCAGTTCTTCTAAAATCACTAAGGCCAATGATATCCCAAACAATGCATGGTAGTTCCTCAAAGAGACCTGGTAGGCTAGCTTCACTCGATAATCTTCGGATGTGAAACGTTGCAAGAGTCAATTTCTATTAGCAGCCTGTCTGGGTCCAGAGATTCTTAGCACCCTATGGTGCGTCACAGGCCTGACGGCCGCCTTGGTCAGGTGCTCCGCTGCTGCTGTGGACTGAGGGCCATTGGTTAAGCGGCCATTGGTAACTGGTACTTATATTTCTCACGAAAATATGGTTTGTCAACATTATACGTATCAGTTGTTGTAGGATACTGTCTTATGTAATCGAATGAACTACAAACCAGAAAGACACCACTGTGCGTTTCTTGCACACTAAGTCCTCTACGAGAACTAACAATACTTGCTGATATGACTATGAAATTATTAGAAGTTACTTCCTCTCTCTTGGAGGTTGTGGGGGTGGTTGTGGTGGTAGCCGTGGTGGTGATGACTTCTTCTGGCATTAACTTTGAAACGGGCGACAAACAGACGAGGCGGCGCACAGATGGCACTGACACCATTCGGTGGAACTCGTTAACAGCGCTACTTCACGACTCGTGCTGCAAACATTTGATTAACAAACACGACTCAGTGCTTTCGAGTAAACCTTGAATAAGCTTGATCACGAAACTATAATTTAAAAACCGCGGAAGCTATCCGCTTGGCGGAGCTGAGAAACGTATTGAAAATAAAGCGCCTTTCTGAAAACAAAGCAAAATTTATGCCAGTAAACATTCTGACGCTATAACAATAATATCTATGCAGCTGTGCATCCATATTAACAAACGTAGTCTATACATTTATGGTTAACATCCCTGCCTTCTCTCTCTTTCCTCCTCCTCCTCCTTCTATACATCGCGCCCTGAGCGTGAATGACGACACCAAAATTTGAGTTCCGTCTCATAAGAGGTGTGAGTAAGCTTGACAGGCATGATCACGTGGTTGCCCTTGCCGCAATGTGAACGCGGGACCATGCGGAGAGCAGTCGTATCGTAAGCATACTCGGGCATCTACGTCGCATGAGGCTGGCGACAGCTTTGTCGGTGCTAAACAGCAAGAGCGGTACCGACAAACTCGACACGCTATAGCCGCGCAAGCACGGTGAACGTGGATATCGTCATCGCCGTCATTTATTCGTCACCATGATAACATTCTCTTGCGCTTAGTGCACGTTTACATTTTCCTCTCATTTGTATTTTTATTCATTCATATTTATTCTTGTCCGAGTAGTTTATCCGGAATTTTGGCATAGCTGGCCTTAGAGAGGCCTATTTTACCATTTTTCTACACATAAGTAAAAAAAAGAATATCTTCTTTACTTTTTCCGACTCCTTTATTTGTTAACCATCCGACTCAGCAGTTTTAGGGCATAGCGTAGAATCTTCCTCAAGCCGCATTAAATTTCTCGTTCATTTCGACTTTCACGAAGAGCACCTTTCTTTGCAACTGCGGCCTGCTCAGAAATAATGCGACGTGAAGAGCAGCTTATTAATTTGCAGCGGCAGAAACTGTGCCATGCTACTTAATTCGCAAGCTGTTAAACCTGCAGGTACAGTATGCCTTTACAGCGGCTTCTCCCTGTTTGTGTATGTGGCGAGCGAAATTGCTACACGCCTACGATGAAGCCCCAGCTAGCATTGAATGCTTAATAAGTGAGCTGCCTGCGAAAAGTTTCGACATTCCCCCACCTTTCTGCTTTCTAAGCATCGCGAACCAACCGCATATATAGTGCTAGCACTAGGCGCTTTCTCTCCGGGAAGCCGACTGATCTCATCCCAAGGTACGCTCCGCGTTGCCCCCTCTTTCTAACAGCTCGGCGTATTACAGCGGTGATCCGGAGGTCAAAGCCGCTGGCAGACCCGCAACGGAAAGTAATTCATTGTGTGCCGGATACAAAGCGAGCCGCAGAAGCGGGGGCTGCGCCCTGAGATGAGGGAGGGTGCCCAACGACCAGGACACGCTTCAGTGGAGCAGCAGCAGCAGCAGGTCACGAAGGTTTACACGCGAAGCTGGAGAACGTACAGGAGTTTGGGAACGGAGGGCGCGGGGGGTGAAGAAAGGCAAGAGCGAATCGCAATAGTGTTTGGCACTGCACTGCGCGTGGGGCGTGGATTACTGGCCGACTTACTGCGGAGGAAGTATATCCTCGGTTGTAAAAGTGTTTCGCCGGAGGTCAATAAATGCTGGCGTCGGGGGAATCGCGATCGCCGCGACCACCGCCGGTGCGCTTTCTTTCGCTCTACCTGAGGCTCGCGCTTCCCTTTCGGTGCCCTTTTATTACGCCGCGGTGTGTTCGCCATCCGCTGTTTCATTCGGTATGCTCTTACGCGAGATTCTCGGGATCAACGGGAGGGTAACCTGTTGTCCGAGCTGGTTACGCTGTCGGAAACCGCGGCGGTGCTTGGCTTTTGCCAGTGCTGATAGCGGGCCTTCTATATATATATATATATATATATAGGCCGCAGAGGAGGGGAGGCCGTATGGGTATGCTTAGGAGTGGCTATACGTTGAACTGTGCGAAAGAAAGTAAACAAACGAACACCTTCTCTCTCTTATTTTCGGAACGGTTTACTCTTTGTCTTTTTACGACTGGGGGTGCCGAAGCTTTTCCATTATCTAGAGCGTTTCCTCTCTGCACAAGCTCTTGCGCGTAACTGTAATTCACTTACGGAGTACTTCATTCGGACCTATTCATTTCACGGTCAATTCCTTTTGTGTTTTCTACGGTTGCTCTCTCGTTTATTTAATATACAGCGCGAGCGCAATTTCTCGAAGCGCAGGCCTAACTTCTTGGAATTAGAGAGGATTGAAGGCCAACGTTTCATTCTTTTTCCCCTCGAGAGTTTTCAGACTCATCTACAAAAGCGTACGTTGGCGTACGCATAACTTGCACGTTACGACATACGTCGTTATACTTATTGCTCTAAAACCGAATCACCGTCTGTTTCTCGACTGTGTTTCCTCTTCAATGAATAAAAAGCTTTCGCTGAACTCCAAAAGCCCCCGTCTGAACCGCGAGCGTCTAACTGTGAGCCCTCTAAAAGCTTTCGCCCAAGTTTGCCTTTTTTAAAAAACATGAACAAGCTCTCGCTGAGTCACGACACGAGCGAGCCAGCGGTTGCGACGAGACGGGAGGATATCGCTTGCCTCTTCGTATTAGTCTTAAATCGTGGCATATTTAATGCTGCGGCACGAAATATGTACACTGTACGTCGAGGATCCACGCGCTTTCGCGACCCTTGCCCTCTTTCACCCCGCGCCCTTCCCAGCATCGTTCTGTACGAGTCGCCCCGCTAAACGCTAAACGGCGTCTGGCTTTCGAATGCCAGGTCGCATTAGCCCTAATAGCGATCGGGACGCTGCTTGTAGCTCAAGCGTGGGCCGCGCCGGAGACACTGACTGCAGGGGCGTGTGCCGGATGGAATTCAGCGTCGTCGTCGACCGTTCTTATTCAATTTCGCTCAATCTCGCCTGGATCCCCTCCCACCCTGTCCTCGCGGCCAGCGGGTAATGATGCCTAATGGAAACAGGGCGACCATTTTTTTTTTTTTTTGTCTCCCCCATATTCTTTTTTTATCTGCCTCCGGTAGTAGCCTCGGTTTTCCTTACTTTTTTTTTATTTTTTACGATGAAGACCAGGCTGTTGAGACAAGAGCGGTGGCCACGCTTACCTGACAAAGTGATTGGGAGTGCCGTATTGTAGCTCGCGCCGGGGCCGCTTCTTCGAATCGGGGACGTTGTCGCGCGCACTTAGCGAGCGCATATTACGCCCGCCTATTCAGGAGGAATCACGTCATGCGGATAGAAACGTAGCGCGCGAAATTGGCATTTCCTGTGGAATCCTCATCGTCTAATGATTCGTGTCAGAATCACAACGCCTTAAGAGGGAATGTTCGATGTGAAGGAAAGTGAAAACCCTATACTAAACAGTATAAATTCAGTAACTTTGATTGCTTGAAATGCCGACCTGGTGTATTAGACAGAGCTGCTTCTAGTGGAAATATTTCAAATGATAGCGCGTTGCATAATGTTAAGATTGACCTTCTTGATGCTACTTTGGGGTCTGCCGCCTATGGCATGTCTCCGAAGGGACGCCGTTGGCGGCAACAAAATATACCTCTCCGCATCGGGGTACAGTGCCCAAAGCGGTTGTAAGTGAACGATGAGGCGAACGTAGTCACCAGTACACTGTCAGCACTTAGCTGTCAGGCGTCGTAGCTGTCATGTGTAGCTAACATACGTGCTTTATTTCACACGTGTAGCCGCTAAAGGCTGGTGCAGGCCTCTCGGAATTTTTTCACCATTTGTCAACATTTTGATTAAGGCCAGCACATCAAAGCTGACTGAAGTAACGACACATCAGGGGATGGAAGTGTGCGAGAGCTGCGACAGATCATGATGCTTCTGTCGCATGAAACATTCTTGCGTCCATGACTGCGTACGTGTGTCTGTGCGCGCATTTCGTCGACGACAGAGACCGTCAGTCCTCGTATAAAAGCCGTCTCTTTCCATCTCGGTTTCCCGTAGGCTATTTTTACTTCGTTCAATTACGCAGGCAAGGTGTTCTCTGCCAGCGTATACTTCTCCAGTGTTATACGCTTCCCTTGCGACGGACTTCCAATACTGAAACATGCCCACTGGGAACCTTCCAATATTATAATGGTCGCACAAAGAGATAGTTCGACCGGTGTAGTTAGTGCCCCACGTTCATGCCCGCAGAAAGGCAAGCTCTTCCCTATGCTCTTCATGTAGAGCATCATCATCGCGGAATCTAAGTCAAACAAGAATTTCTGTTGTATTTTCTTTTCCTTTAAACGTTGTCTGATTTCGGCGCCTTTGTTCTTATAGTGCAGTACATGCCTAGAAAGGTTCGAGAGACTTCTCATTTCAATTGGATCTTGGATCCTTTCTTTCTTTTTTTCGTTTTTCCTGCGTCTCTGTAGTTCTGCTTCCTGCCGGTTAGTCTCTGCTGTCTAGAGTTCTCGTTGATAAGTTCTGAATGTTTTTAGATTTTGTTGTCTGGCATTTTCGTTTTTGCACATCTCCGATTTCCTCTTCGCTAGAGTTCGCATTAAGCCCGAGAAAACTGAAAAGTCATCGATCATTTCTGCCTTCTTTTTGTCTCGCTGCTCCTCCCGGTGCGCTCGTAGGCGAATAGGGAGTGTCGAGATAAAAGGCGAAGCCCCGCGAGAAGCGCCGCGAAAAGCGAAAACACCGGCCTCCTCCCCCCATCACATTAGTGACGAGGAATGTATGAGAAAATAAAATGCCATTGCTGGGCACACAAACACACCAAGTGTGCGAGATCCCATACAGAGGGTTCGAAAGCAAAGTACAGACAAATATACTCGCCTCAGAACTGAGACAAAACGTCCTCAGAAGCAAGCGCGCCGGGAAAATGACGTCCCAGCGAAGACGAAGCGTCGGAAAGGGAGTCTCGTTCATGATTGCTTCGTACGTCAGCGCTCTATGCCAGTAGACACGTCTGGAATCTGAAAGCTTGTTCAGTGTCGCCTGCTCTTCTCTCGTACACCTCCATCATTCTTTTTGAACATCTTCCGTGGCGTTAGACTGTGCGGGCAAGGGAGCCCCGTGCGCGCCTGTTGATAGTTTGCTTGGTTTCTTTTCTTTTAATTTGCCATAGCAAGTTGTGCCTAACGCTAGCACTGGTTCGTGAAACCTCTTGACTGTCATATGTGCCTCCGGATGTGTAATCACGCTAAATTTTACTTGCGATAGCAAATTAGGCTCACTGTTGTTCGCGTTGGCTCTCATAATCTTGTCTGAATCCTCTGTGTGCCTTATGTAGGATAAAGTAAAAAAAGAGAAAAGAAAACATAGAACTCGTGACAAAAAAAAAAAGGCGTAAATGTGTGCGCAGAAATGAACAGAAAAATTAAGAGTAAGAAAGCGCATGACGTCAGGGGCAATGTGCAAGATAAACGTTAACTTCCGGTCGCAAGTTATTTCAGACACTGTACTCGTTTATGCGAAAAGCTTTTTTTTTCTTCTTCTTCTTCTCGATGTTCGAGAGGTGCCGCAGCTGAAGACTCCAGGTTAGTTTCGGTCTCCTGGGGCTCTTGAACAGGCGTGAAAGTGTCAGCGCTTGTCTTCGTCGTTCTTTTAATCCCTGTCTATGTACGCGCTGTAAGTGATGTTTGCAGAGCAAGTGTCAGCACGTCGGCGCCAGCATTGCAATATTCTCCTGTCAAAATACCACTTGTGCATGCGGAGATTGGACCAGTGATGCGGTTAAAAAATTTAATTATGGGATTTTACGTGCCAAAACCACTATCTCAGTATGAGGCACGCCGTAGGGGGTGACACCTGAAATTTAGACCCCCTGGTGTTCTTTACCGTGCACCTAAATCTAAGTACACGGGCGTTTTCGCATTTCGCGCCCATCGACATGCGAATCCCGTGGCCTGCATTCGATCCCGCGTCCTCGTGCTTAGCAGCCGAATACCATGGCCACTAAGCAACCGCGACGGGTCCGTAATGCGGTTCTCCATGGCATAAAAACCGCAGCTTCCGAGCCAGCACCTCAGTCATCGCCTGGCCCAAGGAACGTTACTTCGTTCTCGATCGCTTATTGCTCGTCGCTACGTGAACTACACGAAGGAGCGAAGCGATTCCGGGCTCTATTTAGATTTCAACCACTCAGTGCGTGAACCTCGCATGCCGAAATGTATTTCTGTATCGGCATTTCTGCCAGCGTGACTTGACAAAACAGCCTGCGCCGCTTCTTAAACGCCCACTCATCATGTGGCTAAATTTCTCATTCCCTGTTCGAGTAGTTAGGACGAACAGTGCATGCTGTTGAAAATATTGAAGCGAAGAGGCCACTGCTTTTAAAACGTGTTTGATCTGATGTAACTTTAGTGCGCCAGGGTTGAGAGAAGAGAAGCGGCACGCTTGCGTCTCAACTTTGATGATTGATGATCGATCTCGATAATTTTGTAATTGATAATTTGAACTTTCATGTTCGTGCTCGCAGTCACGCGAGAAAACGTTTATTTGCGAAGTATTTCGAGCGTCAGGTGTACGGCAACATAATGCGAAGGACAATCCAAAATAAAGTATCCTTTCTTAATAAAGCCGTATAAAATAACTTGCCGAAAGTATCATGCATCAATGTACAATTTACGATTTCCGTGGTGTCTCAATATTATTAGCTTCTGATTTCTCGCCAGTAATCTCAGTTTAACACCCCAAGGTCAAATACTTGTGAAGTGAGCGATGCCTTCCATAAAAGATAAGCAAAGCGTAGCTTCTAAATGTGAACCACGGTTAGCCAGAGAGAGCCCACTCCACGCTTTCTGCGATGCTACTGATAACGCATCAGGACTGCCGGAGTCTGTTGCTCTCAGTCTCCTGGTCAACACTCAGTATGATGCCGCAGAGGTGTGGGAATGCATATATAATTTATCACGCCTCACCCTCCATATCAACCAGCCACGCCGCCCCGACGTTTAGGATGAAACGATAGACAGAAAGGCACTTGGATGGCACGCGGGCGAGACCAGGGTGTGAGAGGTCAAGCCATGATGAAGCGTTCTCGTTGCATCGAATTTATCAATGCGACGTGGAGTACTGATCCATCTTCGACACCTGAAACGATACTATCCATTAGTCACACAATTACGGGGGTACACCTTCGGTTTGCGTAGGTGTACAAGTAAAACAAGAAGCAACAAATATGGCTTTGAGAGGGATTCATTTAATACTGATTAGAGGAAGAAGAAAAGAAGGAAAAAAAGGCAATGAGGTCAACCGGACACACGTTCGATTGAAACTGATTGAATTTTCGCTTATCTAATCACCTGGCCACGAGTTTTTCAATGCCCACGAAGTGCCCTTCTCACTTAACATTCTTTTGTGGGTAGCATTATAGCAGTCGCCTTTCTGCACGACAGTAAGTCTGTTGACTTGAAATACCCGTCACACCACGCTAGAATAATTTGTGAAATAAGCTTCCCAATGGAGTAACGATAAGTTATCGGTCTGCAGCGGTCAAGCTATGCCTACAAGAATGTTAGTACACAAGAGTTGTTCCTTATTTCTGTCGCTGACCTGAAATCATAGCTGAACTAGATAGAACCGAGGCAACGGCCATTGAGAACCAGCCTTTATTTTGCGCAAAGCATTTTTGGTACTTCAAAGGAGTGTTCGTATAAGCTAGTCGGTGCATTTAAAAAAAAGAAAGAGGGAGAAATTCATGCAACGCCGGGCGAGCTATTAAAGTTCGAATTTATTGACTACATTCATTCGGCCCATTGTTGTGAATTCGAGTTGCTTTGCCTTTCTCGTTACTAGCAAATTTCATGGTTGGAGTGAGATATTTCTCACTGCTAACACATTTAAATACACGATATGTGATACTTGACGTACGCAGATGCGTTCGATCCGACGCACAATCGTCGTAAACCCGTAGAAAGCTCACACTACCCTATTTCGGGGTTTGTTTCTGAGAGAATGAGATTCTTTAAACGCTCGTGGAGAAAGAATGCTTCGGTGCGCGCGAACAAACAAAAAATAAAGAAATAAATTACCTAAGTAGGGAATACTTCTCCTTCATGTTCTCCACATGTCGTCGGTCCTTGCGAGGCTGCTCCTTCAAGGTTTTATTCTATTTGTGGAGAGCGCCGACGACCGGAAAATCACCGGAGGACTTAGCCCTCGTAGAGTCACCTTGAACGGAGTCACCCCTCCGTGAAATGGGGCCTCACCCCACTCCCGAGCATAGCCGAGCCATCGGGGTGCCCCTGTGTGACTCGCGACCCGCGAACGGCCACAACATGCGAGATGACCTCCTCGAGCCCACCTCCGTTCGCACACCCTCTTCAGTGTTGCGCCGTGACGTAGACGGATGCAGCTCTCACGACGGATAAAGCTGGTGAACGTATTCGTGAGATGTTTCCCCCGCCGGTTTGTTTTCTTTCTCTAACTGCTCTCTTTCCTGCTGGTATTTGATCATGTCATTGCACGCGGCATTCGAGGTTCCGGTTGCTGGCACTACAGCATCTTCTTTTGCTTTTTTTTTAATTTTGGAAGTCTGAGTAACAATATTTTTAAAGGAAGCGTTAACGGTGATGAATAGCTATTAACTCGAAGAAAAAGGTAGGAGTGATCAGTTTCGTGACGGTTTGTGCGCTATGGAGCCAAACCTGCGGAAATCCAATAGGCCTACATTGTTTCTTTCTGAGTTGTGAAAATACAGCGGCTGCGCTAAATTATCAGCTGTCATGAACTTTCGCGACTAAGTTATCAGCTGTCCCGAACCGTCTTTATTATAATGGCGGACATGCTAACGTGAACGCACGCGCCGCCGAGATTGAACACAGCAGAGTGATCTTTCTATCTTTTCTTTTCTTTTCTCTTTTTCTTGTATTTTTTTCTGTTTTCTATTTCCTTTCATTTTCTAGTCACTTTTTGAACTGATTTGACGATAACAGTCAGCCAACGGACAAAAGCGACGCAAATCCAGCGCATATCAGAGGACTGCCTGCAGCGCTGCAGGCATGCGTAAAAAATGATGCTGCCTTAAGCGTGCTGGAAGCATAAAGATAGCAGAAGAATCTAGGCGATCGTAGTGCGCCTGCGCAGTGCGTGTCACCACGATCGCAACGAACCAGGCGCCCAGAAAACTAGAAGATGACATCCATTGATTACTGCCCTGTGTGAGTGAGGGCACGAAGTATACTGTATATACATTATCTTCGAAGCTGCAGTCTCGTTGACGCTGAAACTCATTCCCGGGTACAGTTCCCGCCTCCCTCTCTCTCTCTCTCTCTCTCTCTCTCTCTCTCTCTCTCTCTCTCTCTCTCTCTCTCTCTCTCTCTCCCACACACACACACTCACACTCACGCTCACGCACGCCCACGCACAGGCACGGACGCACACGCGCACGCACAAAATAAATGAATGCCCTTGTTAAAATTCGAATCTAACTCTGCATGTGACGTTCCGCCGCACGCGCTGTGCCTCCAAGGAAAGCGTGCTGCTTTGATAACTGAAGGAATAAATTATTAAAGTAAAAGATAAGCACAGCTTCCATGTTGTGAGAGGTGGGCGCACCCGAGCACCCCTTTCGCGCGAGTAAGACGGGCGGCTGCGCAGCTTCATTCTAATGATCGGAGTCCCGCAGGAGGCCTGCAGTCGCTAGTGCCGCATCTTTGCATATGTTGGCATTGCAGCAGCCAACCCCGCCCGGACGCAGGCCTCGCGCGGTGCCTAAAATCCTTCATTTCGCACTCGGCCTCGGCGAGATACCTGCACGGCGCGAGCGATGGCGACGCGCGAGCGCATCGAGCTGTGCGGCTGCAGACACAGCTAGAGCCTACTCAATTCACCGCTCCCGGATTCATGAGGACGCGCGCTCTAGCTGGCGAGCTGATTATGAAACATTGGGCTCCCCAAATAAACAAGCAAGAACAAGAAAAGGGCCCTGGTAACACAAAACGCGCGGGGCAGAGCAGAAAGAAAGGTGTGCCCGGGTACATTCGCACTTCGCTTTCCTCGTCGAAAGGCTCTCTCGCGTGCCGCAGCCGCCGCATGGCAGGCAAGAAAGCGCGAAGGTTAATATCGCTGCGAGCGCATAATAAATCTGGCATGAGGTGTGCGCGACGCGGAGCGAGAACTACATGTGGGCCCCTTCCATGGCGCCTGGAGGCGTTGCGGAGGAACGTGGATTTCGAGAAGCACGCCTACAATACACGCAGCTGCGCAGAGACAAGTGCTATATGGGCAAGAAAAATTACGACGATGGAGGAGAGAGTGAGGCAGAGAAAGACTGCATGCGCAACTGCTGCCGCTGAAGATTTTGCGAGAAGCAATCGCTTTTCATTTCTGAAATATTAGAAAGCTCGAGGTCATACAAAGCTGCCGCAGGGACGGTAGCTCACTCACCCACTACGGGTTTCCCTAAATCGTGTTTTTTTTTCTCTATCACTGGCCTCTGAGCCAGTGTCACTTTGGCTGCAGGTGTACACGGTTACGCCTAAATCGTGACTTATCGCCTTCCCCTGATTAAGCGAACATGAAGAAATATACGTTAACTCCGCTGTGCCTCCCTTGAAGCATTAAAGTGCACATTTGTCCTCCGCGTTTTTGAGAGTGATGCCTGTGTAGGCAAAAAAGCAAAAATCATTGCGTATATATATTATATATACATCGGCGTCCCACCGTTATTTGTTTCAAATAAGAAACTTCGCTGTCTGGGATGAAGTACACTCTAATTCTTGGCGCGTCTCTGCCTTCTGCCTGAAGGGTGAATGTCACTGGATGCAACCAGCGCACATTCTCAAGAAACCAAGTGACGTCCCTATCGCTGCTGACCATTCATTTTGAGATAACTTTAGTCTTCGAGCTTTTCCATGATAATTTCGAATAATAGGCAATGTAATAACTTGAGAGAAGCGTAGAACTGACAGTAAAAGCAGCGACCACACCACCGTGTCCGAGTGCACCAGATTTTAGGAGCAGCAGGAGGAGGAGGAGGTGTTCGCTATACATCTAGCTTCGCAAAGGCGAACCTCTAGTGCGTGCGCCTGAGCGTCGCCTTGTAACCGGGTTTGTGGCTAAAATTGCTAAAGAGATAAATGTGGAGTGAGCATGTCACGCATCACTGCCACTTCCATACAAGAGAGATAAACAAGGCGACTAGATGAAGCGAAGTTAGGATGCTTCCACTCCTCCAAGTTCCACCTCGAACCCGCTGAGCACTTCACTCCACTACAGTCCAGCAAGCAACGATGATTAATTTTGGTCCAGCTTGCTGGCGGTCTTGCGCGTCATTTTCTGATGTACAGGTCGGCGTTGTGAGTACGCCAAAGCATTCAATCACAATTCACAACAGCTATGGCGAACCACTTTCGTCTTTTGTGGTATCAGCCATGTCCAGCCCTCTGTGGCAAAAGTACGCAGCCCATCAGAAGCCCCCTCGTATTCGCACATAGTAAGCACCATGTTATAGTGCTGGCAACATCAGTATGGTATGTTCGCTCTGTCGCAATTGTGGTGGCGTGAAAGGTTGCCTGTTGAAGGGCAGACAATTCGTCGATAAGCTTTTCTTGACAAATTGAAACGTTCAGCGGATCCGTGCGCCGACCGTATAGAGTACGTAGTGTTCCCGCAGGGACACTGGATTTTCAGGTTGGTGGTGTTTCGCATAATACTGAAGTTTTTGATTTCAAGGCAGCCGTACAGAGTGTACTCGCAGCACTGCGCCATGGATCACATGAGCAGCTCGTCGCAGAGATCTGCTTTGCCATTCCTCTTTCGAGAGCCGACGCAGCGAAAAAACTTTCCGCACTTGCGCGTGACCTGACATTAGCTCAGTGGAATTCATCCGAGTTCACAAGTGCACGCATTCATACCCTGGACCCTAATTTACAGCTCCGCATTCCGCCCGAGCTTCCACGACGTAACTGCACCCTTCTAGTCCGTCCATGGCTTGGAGTAGCATTTTCAAATGCGTACTCCTTTCTTATTGGAATGGCAAACAGCCCGCTTTGTGACTTCTGCGGGTCCAATGAAACAATCTCGCACCTTCTTTGTGAGTGCCCTCGTTTCAACCCGCAAAGAGCAGTCCTCTCAGGCACCCTAGACAAACTGGACAAGCGCCCAATGATACAAAACAACATCCTTGGAAACTGGCCTACGCGAACATCAGCGCCATCCGCTATGAAGGCGCTGCTGCGGTACTTAAAGGACACGGGACTTTCTGACAAATTGTTACTGTACACTGTGAGACGTAGGGATTCTACGGTGGCACTGCGTAATACTACGAACGCCTTTGCAGGCTGCGTGACAGTGCCCACAGAAACAATTTGTGTGTATTGTATGTACGTGGTTGTTTGTGTGTGCAGGTTTTTTTCATTCTTTTTTTTTCATTTTTTATCCTTTTCTCTCTATCACCTGTCGCATCCCTTTGCCCCTCCCCCAGTACAGGGTAGCCAACTGGAGATAATCTCTGGTTAACCTCCCTGTTTTTCCTTTGCCTTTCTCTCTCCCTCTGTCTCTTAAGTTTTTTTTAGACACGAATCTGTTCAGTAAATGGTGACGTTTAGCTTTGCTTACTAATCATCACCAGTCACTTAGAGTCCTTTTTTCTACGCCTTTCTTTTTGTTCCCGCTCTTCTTTCCGTCTTTACTTCCCCTTTCCCTTCCCCTGGTGCAGGGTAGCAAACCGGAGATTTTAACTCTGGTTAACCTCCCTGCCTTTGCCTCATTCGCCTCTCTCTCTCTAGTAGGAGAGCGAATTTATAAGGTTATCCGGGGTGATGTAAATCGCAGAGGCTTATAACATTGGCGAGTTATAGCATACAGCTGCAGCTTCACCCCACTTTCTACCACTTCGGTCACCTGCCAGATTTGCGCATGCAAAAGAATGAAGTTTGTGCCCTCTATAATGGCAGGAACCTCAGCATTATTTTGGAGCAGTTTCTCAAAGAAGGGATTCGGTAAAGAAAAAGAAATGAAAGGCAGAGAACATGGCCAGAAAGCAAAATTCTACGAATTGCGCCTATTCAGGCTCACTCCTCTCTCAAATGCAACGGTTCAAGTGCACCCTATGTTTTGGATAAAAATGAATGACGCTTCGGGGGTTTCTTTCATATTGATTTCCTAGACTTTGACTTTGAGCCCCAGTTTCGGAGTCAAGACGAGGATATGTGCACAACCTTGTCAATCGAAATACACTTCCGTATTTGGATAGTAATAATGTTCGCACAGACACTGGAACACAAAGAAAAAACGTTAGACAACTTAAAACGAAGGTAATGGAAGTGGCAGCATGCACACGATTTGATAATCTTCTAGAAACCAGATGAAGAAACTGATGTCATTATCACGATCAACAGGCTTGTGTACAGAAACATTCACGTGCAGCGACGATTGCTTGTTTCATTTTGATCCCGTTTAAGGGAGTCCGGTGTTTGGGGGTGTGTAGAAGTCATACCTTATGATTTCACAACGTCTGCCTCTGGAGAGGGAGCGAGATAAAACATATTTATTGAAAAATTCCCTGCTGGGTTAGAAAGTGAAACGGTGAGGCTGGGAGGCTAGCCCCGTACAGCTCCACTTTCCGTCAGACGCAGGCCAGGCCTTATACCGTAGCGGCGTCCTCCGCCAGCCGGACAGCCCAGAGCCTGTCTTCTGGGCATTCGCTGTGCAGTATAGCCTCCCACTGCTCAGGGGTTTTTATTTTAGCATTGTGGTTTATGCTGTGTCTGATATTGTTTGGAGCTGATGGGCATACCCATATAATGTGATGGAGCCTGCACATGGGGTATTCCATGTCTTACTGTCTGATGAGTATGCTCCTGGGTGTATTCGGTGCTTGAGTAGTGGCGTAGGGAAGGTGCTTGTTTGTAGAAGTCTCCGCGTAGTTGCTTGGTGTTTGTTTAATGATTTGTCAGGAGGGGGATATTTATAGCGAGCACTTCAGTAGTAATCGAGGATTTCTCCGTAATAGTCTACTGGGGATATCCTTCGGTCACTCAGTCCGGATCACAGACGCTGACTCAATCCACTAGCATTCAAATATCGCAGCAGCGCTTTTGTGATCTTTTGTGGACTTTCTCTTCTTCTTTTAATTTTTCCGTCCCCTTTTCCCTTTCCCCAGTGTAGGGTAGCCAACCGAGCTCAGTCCTGGTTAACCTCCCTACCTTTCTTTTATCATTTGCTCTCTCTCTCTCTTTCTCTCTCTCTCTCTCCGTAATAGTCATTTGTTCGTATTGGGAAGCTGTTATTTCTTAATCTGGTTCTGGTTCTAGGGGCCGTAGGTCTGTTTGTGTCTCTTCGGGGATCTTCGCAGTTCGGGGTGTGTAGAAGTCATACCTTATGATTTCACAACGTCTGCCTCTGGAAGTGCCGTGTCGATATGCCTACCTTTTGTTGAGTATAGCTAACGTAGTAGGGTTAAGATCTGGTTTCACATTTACGAAAAATTTCTTACCACCAAGCGTTTGTTCATTCACTGTCTCTTGTGGCGTCCCACAAGTGATCATTATGATAACAAAATAATCGCGGTGCCGATTGTAAGTCCCAGACAGTAGAGGAACGATAAGTTTAGCGGATGTTCTTATTCGTGTTATTTCTGCTCTCGTATAGGTCTCGGCAGGGATAGTGTAACGATTCTATCTTAATTTTATTCCTTTCCGCGCTTCGTTAGTGGCGTGAGCGGCGCTCCCCCCAAATTCTCACCGGTATAGACCGGTCGCGAACAGATCGTGATTGAAATGAAACAGAATCAAATGAAAGCATTTCTTACATTATACCAGTCGTGGCAACGATCGACTTCCGCTTATATTGAGCATAACATCCCAAGTCAGGGTACCCGCTTCTGTATACACGAACGTGCACGAAGTTTCTTCTCTGTGAACCGCGGTAGAGATTGAGTATAGTTGATTGAAGTTCTGGGCCATGAAGTAAGCGTGGTGCGGGCATTTTACCGAGAATGTTTTGATGCGTTCCATGCAAACAGGCATATTGTTGATTGCTTATTTTCGTTACTTTCATCGAGATTTGCCTGCGTTGAATCGATAGCTCTCTGGCGGTACTCAAGCAGTCCTCGCCGCATGCCCTGCACCCTCGCAAACTTTTTGGCACATTGTCAATTGATTAGGCAGCGGGCGCACTGGCGAACGGCTAGCACGAGCAGTCGCTTCGCTGTAGAGGCGTGATTGCGGATTCCGACTCTCCGTAGACCGTGTGTCGAGCGGCGAAAATGTGTCGCCGCAGCTGTGTCCGCGTAGTGCCATTCTTCATGCGGGCCGCGGCGCTGCACCCATTAGTCGGTCGCGATGCGCTTTCCCCGTCCAATCGGTGCCCGATGTCGTTTGTCATGGTTAGTGCACGCCAGGAGTAGCAGCGTGGCGCTGAACAAAGCACGCCCACAGCTTCACCCCTTTGTATTAGACCTCCCCTCCCCCCCCCTCCCTTTTTTTTTTCATTTCAGCACTCTACGCATCCTCGTAGCGACGTATAGCTAACGAATCGGAAATGAATAGCCGGCGAAGTGGGGCGAAAAACAGAGCGCGACAAGTGCATTACTTTCAGAAAATCGCTCGTTGTCGCGTTGCTGCGTCCGCTCAAGTGAGCCTGTGCACGAGAACTGGTCAGTTCTCTGGTGCTACAGTCACGGCAGAAGCGAATCGCCATCGCACGGCATTCAGTATACATTCGCCGCGGTCTCTTGGAAACCGCCAAACCTCGATAGCGAACGTGCTCCAAGCAGGAACATCATTGCTTCGTCTATATCTTGAAGTGCCGTACATATAGGATACGCAAAAGGTTCTTTTTTAATCTATATTGCTATCTTATTTAGCAATTGTCTTTTCTTGGTACGATTTCGTGTTAGCAGGTTCTTCAATAGCCGAACTTCTCATACTCAATCAATCAAAACCAAGTGATCTTTCTTTTTTCGTGTCTGCCTACTTTACCGTAGAAATCACATTAATTTGGCCTTTTGCACTCACGGAACAGCCCTAAAGCTTTAATTAATTTAAAGTTCACCTACGTCAAGTGATTCTAAAGAGAAATGAAAATATTTGTCAACTTCTGTCTTCTTTCTTCTGTGCTTGCCATCACTTATCAGCTTTTCTACGTGTTAACAAGTTATTTTGGTTTATAGCGCTCTTCATTTACAATTTTCTTTTTTTTTTCCGTAAGTTAACTGGGCAGCAAAAGCCTATTGCTTTGAATTTCTTCATAGGTGTCTCGGTGACTTAGCTACCACTGGGATCATAGGTGAACTGTTTTCCGATGAACCTTTGTGCGAAACTAATGAGGCCGACGCATAGCCTTGTCCAAATAAGGTCGACCATTATCGCGATAAAGTCACCACCATCACAATATCCATCTCTTGTCACTGTCGTCGATGAAGGGTTTGAAACCGAGTTCGTAATAATGGCACCGCCTATTGGCGTGTGAAGTTTAGACGGTCAACCGTTTGCATAAGGTCTCGGGGCAACTGCCTCACCTCTCGCAAACACAAAAAGCAAGTTGAGCGCTAACGCAGCATACATGAAGAAAAAATGCATGACTGCCCGATTATAAATGCTACTAGTGCATGCGACTGGCATTAATTCTCCTCTTCTATCTCTTTCACTGCCCCATCCCTCTCGCCACGTTTAAGGGAGCTATATGAACAAGGTCTCATTAACCTCCCTGCCTTTCTTTCCTTGCTTCCTTCCCTTGCCTCAATCTCTGTTTGGGCGAATAAACAATCAGATTAAGGGTGTCTCTTCCAATCTCCCCATATTCTCCTGAAATAGGGATTGACCTACATTCCTGCCGACCTATAATAGCACAAGTCCGGTGTCTACCTCCAGCGGGTGAACCTTGGCGTCCGTCGGAATCGACCTGAATTACGTGATTAACTCGGTCTCGGTAACCGTTCAGCTGCTTCTCTATCCCTGTTCTCGCGCTAACACGGGCCTGTCGGGGGTCGGTCACGCGCTCACTGGCGCTCTCGCCTCCTCCTCCTCCTCCTCCCCTCGGTCACGCTAAGCGACCACTAGTCGCCTCCGCGCCTGGCTCGTCTCACGCTCGCCTCCGCCTTGCCTCTTCCGTCTCTCCGGTTACCCGCGTCTTCCATCTCGGCGCACCCCCGACTGCCAACGCCGCCTGCGCGACCGTCTCAATCTCCGAGAGATGAACCGCCGCTGTCGCCGGCTGCGTCCTGCCCGCGCGCGTCCCCGAATTCTCGCCTGCCTGTCCGCGGAGAGCGTGCGAGCGCGTCATCGTCGGCGCCATGCGTCGGTCGCTGCGCACGGGTCGCCGTGAGTGAGGGCGCTGCGAGGTAAACAACAGAGCGCGCGCGCGGCACTTCAGAAACGTCCGGAAGAGAGGCTCCCCCGACCTCTCGTGTCCTTCTTCTTTCTCCTTTGACGCTGCCCAAATCGGATTGCTGCCCGTTCTTCGCCGAAGGACCCCCGAACGTTTCCCCGCTTCAAAGCACGCCCTCCTTTCTAGCGGGGCTGAGCTTCAGGCGCCTCAATGGATGGACCCGACGTCTGGCCACTCGTGTCTTCTTCGTCTTCGCTCTTCCGAGCCCTCCGTAGCCCATCTCTGCTCTCGATTCCGTCCCGTTCTCTCCCCACCTGTCTGTACTTTTTGTACTATATTTATTGCGTGCGTGCGTGCGTGCGTGCGTGCGTGCGTGTTTGCGTGAGAAGGGGGGAAGGGGTGCTTGCGTCCGCGCATGTGTGTGCGTGGGCTCGCACGCGGTGCTGGGTATGTGTAAGGCACTTCCCTTCCTTTTTCTGTTCACTTCCTTCCCGAGAGAAAGGCACAAAACCGCCTAAGCGGGAACAAATTTTGCACGCATGCAGCAGGCTCTGTCGCATTCAACGCTGAGCTGCAGCGACCGACCCGAACACGAGTATACTATTCTACGCGTATGGCATCTGCGTTCGGGCGGCTTCACCTCGACGTTCCCCGCAATCTCCGTTCTAAGGAGAAGTGGAGCTCACAGAGTACGAGGACAAGGATGAGGTCAAGAGGTCTTATACGCATTTTATTTGTGTATCCAACTCTACCATGATGCGACACCGTTTCCCTTTATTTATTTGTATTGTCTAATTTTCTTAGATTCCTCCGACAAGGGCTGAGATTATCTTTGAACGTGTATGAAAGAGGCCCGCGGACGTCGTCCATTGAAAGTACTGCACTTGCCCCGCGTAAGTACAGCGGGTGATGTACCACCCGTATTTGTATCTGTGTATCTATTTCTCTATCTATCTTTCTGTTTTTCTTTACTATTATTATTTTTTAATTTATTGCATCAATTGATGGAGCGCATCTGCTATCAAGGACGTAAGCTTCCTTTTCAGTGCAGTATAAAATGGGGCACTTCACTGACAGGGCTGAACAAAATTATTCACCAAATTTGGTTGCCACGTGTTTGTCTGTGCTTCAGTGGTTCTGCTCTTCGGAAGGCCAATCAAACCCCATATCCCAAGAGATTCTCTACCCGTACCTCTCTTCATGAATATATACGAGAAAAACCCCACATCGATAATAACCCCATATCTTGTAGCGAGAAATCAGAAAAAGAGATGAAGCCTGTATTGGGAGATGGTGCGCAAGCGACGCTAAATTTGTACGAGCATTATTAATAAGTGTGCGCAATGACCACAAGCTCAATGGTGTTTAATTTAAGCAGGCACAGTGAAAGCTTTTAACAAGAGCACAGCATAACGATAGTGCATTCTAACCCTATGGTTATGCACATGTTTGACCTTGTTGCACATTAGCATATATAGCTACCATGATTGCCATATTTCTAACTTTCACGTGTGCAGTGCATCGGAGACAAGCACAATTTCCTCCATAATTTACCAAAACGCACCTGCTTGTGTACAAGTGAGTACAGAAGTATACAGATGCATACCAATAAATACATAGTATTGTATAACAGATGCCTCTACTACTAAAGATTTTATCTCATTCTATTGTTTTAAATACTTTCTATTTTTTTAAGTATCTCTGTCTCTGCGGTTCCGCGCAACCTACAAAAATAGCCCCTGGCGTGAGCGCGACCAGTCTTGCCGAATCGTGCTTTTTGTGTTTCAGTAGTAATACCAACTCGCGTATGTTCATGTGAAAGCATGACTTACTTGTTGCTCGCGTGTACTACGTATCAAGCAGTCATTTTATGCATTACTTTCGTCATCTGAAGTGGAGTGCTAGACGTACTGCAAGGCAAACATCTCCAGCATGAATTAAAAAAAATGTCCCTCTCGTGGTATAACATGTATGAAACGGTGCATGGCGCGCGCGATTACTTATAAAACACTTGGAATTTTTTTTTTCTTCAACCGATGTTACCTTTAATGACCGGCAAATAATAAGCAAACCATCTTAACCAGCATTAATGTCGCTTTTACATGCGACAGGTTGCGACACTTTTACATAATTATTCGACAGGTTGGAGTGCTGGAAGCGTGAAGCAACGAGTTCATTCAAACAGCTCTGTACATCGCAATGACTCCATTTGTAGCTGCTGCTCTTAGCTTGACCGAAGTTTTCAAGTGGCGTGACGCTTTCTCCACGTTACGTGCGTTTGCAGAACTTATTGGGTTGATAAATGATGTCAGCAAGAGCCCAACGTTCAAACCTAACAGTCTCCAATGGTCTCGGTGTTTTTAATCTTTTGCTGGCACGCTAAAATAGCCGCTCTCAGTTAAGTGATTTATTTGGCATCCGGCTAGAGTAGCATGCACCGAACTCAGTGAACTTCACTTTTGTCTTCTTTTCTTCTACTTCGTTTTATGATGATGATGATGAAGAGGAGGAGGAGGAGGAGGAGGAGGAGGAGGAGGAGGAGGAGGATATCGTCCGTTGAAGACGCATTTCTCACAGTTCAAGCAGTAGGGCTGCTAATACGTTTGTGCAGATCACACCATCAAAAGTTCTGCGCCCCTTGTAGTATAATGAATGGAAAAAAAAGCACCATTTACTAAACAAGCAAAAAATAAGCCATTCGAGACGAGCCGACGTTCTCAGTTTTCACCGAAAGGAGAACAAGCAGTTTTCTAAAAGATTAAAAAAGAAGACAAGAAAGAAACTGCTGACACTGCAGTACAAGAAGTCGAACACAGCATCATTCCGCATCGGCTGCACAAGGCGAGAAGGTATTTGAAGTATCGGGTATCTTAAATGCAGCCAGCATTTTCCAAAAGATACGAACACAACTTCAACGACATCGCACTTGCGCTCCTTCTACTCTGCCAGCTCGTGGTGGATCCGCTTACGACGTAAACTGATTATCTATAAAGAAGAAAAGGAACTGAGAATTCATCTTCTATGGTTGCGCCCGAGGCGTCGTCACCGAAGAAAGCGCGCATGTCGATCACCACTTCGGAAAAAAAATTATCGTCGGTGCGTAGCCAGAATTTTTTTATCTTTTTTTTAAGGAGCGTTGTGTTCCACTAATCCGCTACGCGGATTAGTGGAACACAACGGACAATTTAGAAACCCTTCTCTCTCGTTCACTTTTCTGGTTGGCTGACGCGCCATATATTTATTTCCACGCTGCACGGTGTTCGTTGGATAAAGTATGATGGTACGAAAAAAAAGGAAGAGTTGTTCCTTATTGTCTCTTGTCACTGATGTCACGACCACCTGATAAGGACTATGCTTGAACGCTATGCTAATGTGCAATAATTAATTTTAGTAAGATACTAATGCGCCTATAGACGAAAAATGCAAAATACAGCGCGGACGTAACCGAACGCAGGAGCCTCGAGTGCATTGCATTAGTACGACAATCCTTCAATGTGCCGACGGCCCGTCCAGGAGTCGCGATCAAGCTACAGACAGTCAAAGTGAGTCTAGCAGGACCTTCTTTTTTTTCCTTTTTTGAGGACAAAGTCCACTTTGCGAAGTTCCCTTGGGTTTGGCGTATCTGTGTACCTTGTAACCACTTCCATAAACAAATGGTCCTTTCGCACCTCCAGATCGTCCTAGCAAGTCACAAATGGTACCAAAGGTAGGTCTCAACGATACAAACAAGGATTAGTTGCAGAGTAAGTAAATTGAACGGTATGGGCGTAAATAGCGCCATAGTAAAGAAATAACCACAGTGCACCACAGGCTGCGCTATCTCCGTGATCGACGCACTTGGTCTGTTGGCCGAGAAAAGAAGGGGTCAACCAAGTGTCGACGCTAGAGAAGACAACGTCAGCGTAAACTGTACGTGAAATAGGATAGGAATAACAAAAGAATCAGCCACTAATGAACATGAAAAAGATACCAAAGTGAGACATACTCAACGTTTAATCATCGAATAATTTCAACCACCGCGTACGTCGACCTTGTCTTCTTTAGTCTCGACACTTGGTTGACCCTTTCTTTTTCCTTCTAAATAACGATCACTGGCATGGCGCTCTTTGGCCATACCTGGCCCTTGCACCACTAAAAACCACACGGTCACGCATTCTAAATAAGGATCAATTAAATAAAAAATGCCTCAACACATCGCCGCCACTATGAACACAGTGATGAATGTGGGCTGAATTCGTCGTTGTCGCCATCGCTCGGCATCGGTGGCGGCGCACTTGTCAACATCGTTGTCGTCATCCGCCGTCGTCAAACTTGTCGTCGTCGAGTAAGCTATCGGCTGTTTTAAATGACGCCTGAATAGTAAATGGGTGTCATCGAAAATAGTTAAGTATGATGGATTCTCAAGTTCCCCTGTTCAAGGCCTCGCGGGCAATCTTTTTCGGCGCTTCACCGATGATTTCGCGAGGCAACTTTGGCTCCTCAGTGTTGTCGCCTGAATCAAACACTCAGAGCTTGGTACAAGAATGTGGTTACTTCGCCGGGGCTCGGGGTAACGCATGTAGCTTGTGATGGATGAGGGGCATGTGCAAAGTATGCACAGGGTGTTAAGGCTGTCCCCAACCTCTGCAGTTGGGGGCATGCTGAAGAATCACCCGTGTATGTATACCGCGAACACAGCGATAGAGCCGGTTGGCACAGATCCATGCCTTCAAGTAACGCAAAACAGACAGGATGAGAAGGGACACCCAGACATGTGTTCCTGCCCGTTTTACGCTGCCTACAATGAACGCGTGTAATGCCACTAAGCGAGTGACTGCGCGCAGAACTGAGGAACGAAACAGCGCATAAGGTTTCTTCGCTGAATGGCACTTCGTCCACTTCTCTCACAGCTGCAGCGTCGACGCATATATTTTACGTCACTATACATCTATGCATGCATGGCTCAGATATGTTTCTGCGTGTTTGCGACTTCGATGTACACGTTGCAATCATGTAGAAACCCATTCAGCCCTCATAATACGGCGTCGGTATCACCGTGGTCGATGTATCGAGTTGCATGGGATAGACGCGGTTCCGCCGAGCTACACTTAGGTCGAAAATATGCGTTTTATGCTAACAAATTACCCTCATGTGACGCCTCCACGCCGTGATGAGTTATTCGCTGGATCTTTGTGATTTTGCAACCACCGTACGAACTTCCCTCTCCTTTAGAGCCCCACGAAGTATCGAAATATGTCTGTCTGAAAGAAAGAAAAAAAGAAAGAAAGAAAAAGAAGAAAGAGAAATGGAAAATGACGCGCATGCAGAAAGCCAGGGCGTTCAAACAACAGCGGTTGCGAAAGTGAGAGAGAAGGCACCAGTGACGCATTTGGCTGTCGATGCAGTTGCAGAAACGTTTTGTTCGTTTATGTTTATCCGCTGCACGCTCGCCTTGTTTTTGATGAACATGAGTTCACTAAAAGTTTGCCTTCGGGCAATTCTAGCAACGAGCTGCTTTCGTAATGCTCGTCCTTGCGCCATTGCGATGCACAGCGTATGTAGGTTGTTTCTGCGTAAGCGTGAGAGAGAGGGTGTGAAAAGGTGGAATTGGATGAGGGGGGGGAGGGGCCGTGAACGGAGATCTGTGAATCCGATTTCGCGTTAGCTAATACCAAGTAACACTCGCTAGGGAGGCGGAGACTTCAAAAACGGCAAATAAGGGAGAGAGTCGAATCCAAAAAGAAAGGGTAGAAGGACAGAATAAGCGGCCGACAAAGCAGAAAAGTGCCACGAATTCGCTGGCGGCGCCCGTTCGCGCGATGCTTCAGGGAAATGTTATCCTCGCGCGGAATTAAGCCCGGAAGACGGGCTGACAGGCAACAGCTATAGCTGCAGGCTGTTGGTTGCGCGAGAAGAAAGAAATGAAACGAAGAGGAAACTTTAATTCGCGGCTGCAGCGCTCACGTCGTCGTCGGCGGCGGCGGCGCGCCGTGAGAGGAGAAGCCCCCGAGCGGCTGGAAACGAGCCGAGCCTTCTGGGAGTCCTCAAAGTCAGCCGCGGCGCGCTCCGACGACGTCGGCCGCGCCGACGAGCGCGCTAGCGCAACACTGAGTCTCTCTTCTTCTTCTTCTTTTTCTTGTTTTCCTCCTTTTTCGTGTGTGTGTTCGATGGATTACTCTAGCGCAGTTCCTGCCTGAGACGCTTTTTACTGTCCTGTCGTGTCATCATATCGTTCCCCGTCTTGCACACCGCAACACGTATGAAGCAACCTGCCCGTCAACTACCAATGGTATAGCGTTTATTGGCATATACTGTGTATACCCTGGACGGCGCGAAATCGTCGACAAAAATGCGTCACTGTAATACGAAGTTGTAAAAATAGCGGGCCCAAAGTTAGGGGAAGCTATGGGCCAGGCGTGCGAAAGAACATAAAAGCAGCACAAAGCCGCTTATAAAACTCTTCAATAATATGTTTGCGCGCGAAGATTACCTTATTGTTCTCGCGGATCCTACATTAGCTTCAGCCGTGGGGGATTCGTGTCGGAGTTCTGCTGCAGAGGATGAGGTCGCGGCTTCGATTCCCTGCCACGGCAGACGCGTTCTCAAGGGAGGGAGGGGAAATAACGACCGCGGCACTTAAAATTTGATGCACGTCAAATAACCCGCAGATGGTCACACTTAATCTGGACCTCTTTACTACGAAGTCTGTCATTGGTCCAGTGTCGGTTTCTGACATTAAACATAATCAATCAACAATCAATTAACTAACCTATCTATCTATCTATCTGTCTATCTATCTATCTATCTATCTATCTATCTATCTATCTATCTATCTATCTATCTATCTATCTATCTATCTATCTATCTATCTATCTATCTATCTATCTATCTATCTATCTATCTATCTATCTATCTATCTATCACGCAATTAACAGTCAGCCAGTCAGCCAGCCAGTCAGTCAGACAATCTATCAATCAGTAAATCAATCAACATACTTTTTCTTATCTTGCGTCAGCAAAAGAGCATTGAAATGCATACGCAGACGAAGAGATGATTTGTCTGGGCTGTAGTTACTCCGTGTTCCCTTACAATTCCGGATGAAATATTTGAACACCCAGGCCACCTCAGCAGTAAGGGACAGCACTAAATAAGGAACGTAGGCAGAAACAATGATTGCGGAGTGTAACACGTGCTTGGCGAGTGTACATTTGGGTATCACTATGGGCATCAAAAGTTTTGATTAAAATGAACTCTTCGTTTCACATTTACCGAAGCTGCAACATTTCGCTGTAGGACTTGTGTGCTATCTTCCTTTGGTGCGATAATGTGGGATTACCCGCAAAATTAGCGCTCACGCAAATGCCGACGTGACCACTTAACTGCCACTGCATCGAAATCCGGCTACAAAGTGCGTGGCAAACGATTCCAAAAACTTCAGAGCGGTGCCCTCCTCCATGCTCCAGCATATGACGTCACAGTAAATTGTTCTCACTCGTGACACGATTGCCTCTCCAAAAACACTTACGTCTCAGCTATATATTTCGTGTCTTGAATGCTTAAGTTCCATTAGGTATAATGTTAAAAAAACGCAGACACTCGAAGCCCGTCGTCAAAAGCAGGCTCTTCGGAGTGTGGCACACCTATCGACGGCGTCCTCGAAGCAAAATGTCTGTGGAAGTCTTGTATAACTGCAAAATATATCTGTGCTTCCAATTTGTGCCTTCTTTAAACCTTGTCTATGTTGTCTACAAGAAGTATTCCAAGTACAAGTCATTCCAAGTATAAAAACATGTCTCTCCTATTTGAGGTCACCTATAGTGTCCGCAAACAAAGAAGGAAAATAAGAGTAAATAACGCAAAACATATATTACTAAACTTCAACAATATCTTTATGAAACGCTAAGAAAAACACAACGTGACTTCAATTAGGCGCACAAGAAAATGTGACTATGCTTGCTTGAGCGCAAGCTGGCAGGCAATCTTCCCATCGAGCTTCCAGATAAGCTGCTCAACAGCCATATTTGTAATAAATAGTTCCACGGAAGCCCGTCTTGTCGGGATGAAACATGACAAGGAAACACGTACACCGACCAAATAAAGCTTTTTTTTTAAACAAGACGTGTCGTCATTGTGAACAAGCCTACCGTATGGAAGCCGAAACATCTTGTTTTTTAAAAAGCTTTATTTGGTTGGTGCTCGTCTTCCCTTGTAAACAGCCATACTTGGACAGCAAAGTAGGTTGTATAGTTATTAATTGGCTTCGATGATGCCTTGGCAACGCTGTCTTGTTGACGTTTTCATCAGGATTAGAGCAAGGCCTAGAATGACCGACGTCCACTTTGTTGGCCATACCTGGCCCTTGCGCCACTAAAAACCACACGTTCACTCATTCTAAATAAGGATCAATTAAATAAAATATGCATCAACACATCGTCGCCACTACGTTCACAGCCATATAGCTATGAACGTCGAGTTTTGGAACGTGTCCATTGGCTTCCCAAGCGAAGTGTGCGCATCAGTAGTGAACAGCCACCGCAACATCTGGATTTTAATGGCTAGAGAGCACTGAGAACGATTCCTACGACGCGCTGTATAGAGCAGACATTGCCCTTGAGTCTGAGAAATATCAATGGGATATAATGCATGGCACTATACGGCTGCCATGGAGCGCGAGTGGTTCCCGAAGGCAGCGCAAATTATAAGAAGAGTTGCGTCAAATAAAATTAGAAAGGCAGAGAATTGGGAAGAAATGTTGTAAATGGACGACGAACGAGATGAAAGCTGACTGAATTCGTGGTACACGGGGACGTGAGCGAAAGAAACTCAGTAGACTTTTCCGGTGTAGGTCACACACTGCTCCGGTGCTACTGTGCTCGCCCCACACCTTTCGACAACGGCAGCGCTGAAGTGGACTGGAAGTTAAGAAACAGAAAAAAAAAAGCAATCAAAGAACGAACGGAAAACAGGCTTAAATGGTATGGAAGGAGCCATGACCTCTGGCAACCCACCCGCCCACCACTCCCGGGCCCGCTGTGTCTTCTTCCAACGTGGTTCACGCCACAGTTCTTGCTTTCCCGCGCCTGTAGGGGCCTCTTCAGTGCAGAGCATATCACTCAACGAGTACTCACTCCTGGTTCTCCACGTCAAGACCTTCGTCGGCGAGTAAAACTCACCCCAAACTCGGGAATCTCGCGCCGCCGTGTTCCTCGCCTTTCAGAGACTTCACTCTCCACCGCCTATTTTTCTTCGCCCAACCTCTCTCTCTCTCCCCCTTCTCCACTTGTGGGCAACTGCTGAGTGCGTCGCGGGCGCGTTGGGATCTCTCGGCAGAGCCCGCAGCTCGTTTTAACCCAGTGGCCACTCGAGGAGAGCGCCGCGCCGCTATACTCTTCGATGGCAACCGCAAGGCGAAGAGAGAAGCCGAGTATACGAGTGCACAAGAAAGAAATGAAAGGGGGTGCTAGGAATGCACCAAGGCGTTGGTTGTTTCCCTTGCTTCCGCCCTCGCCATGCCCTGAGTATTTTTATTTTTTTCCCCGGGAGGGGTTTGGAGGGTCTCTCCGCGACGCTGTTCGCTCGCAGCTCGATGCCGGCAGCCGCCAGCGTTGCAGCAGTCGAGAGAGAGAGAGAGAGCCCTTGAAGGGACGGCGCCGCCTGGTTCCTTCGGGAGTGATATAGATTATGGCGCTTTTTCCCGCGACCCCAGAATAAGCAGGCTCTGCGGCTGCCTATTCCCCCCTCCCCACTCCTCTCACTTTCGCCGCCGTCCTCGACGGACATTTCTCCTTCCCCTTGACGGCGCCATTTCGTGCTTGTTTTCATCTCACGGTCGAGTTGTGGTCGCGTTCCCTGACGAGGCAGTAGCTGGTGTCGCAACATACGCGATGAGGAGGCACGGAGGCTGCGAATGAAAACAACGAACGAGCGAAATTGCTTCCTGCGACGCGACCGAGACCGTTTTTGACGACGAGTCGCTGACACGTATAAGAAAGCGGTGCGTGCCAGCATTTCGTCCCACTTGCCAGGTTCGCAAGTCATACATGACCTAGTGGTTACGTATGACTGTTTTGTGAGCGGTGGCGCTGGCTAACACTGCCAGGGTTAGTTCTAGTAGTAACATAAATGGCCCAGAAAGTGGGTGGGAAAACAGCGCCGTGGTAGCTCAATTGGTAGAACATCGCACACGTAATGCGAACACGTGGGATCGTTCCCCACCTGCGGCAAGTTCTTTCTTCATCCACTTTCATTTACATTAATTTATCATTTCTTTAATTCATTTACTGAGTACAACTAATGTTTGTTGGCTTCTTATGATGCAACCTCTCACATGTAACACACTTCGCCTGGAAAGCCACCGTGGTTGCTGGGTGCCTTGGATATATGACATTCCGCGACTGATCACGAGGTGCAGTAGCGAGTTTGATTCCCGGCTGAGGTGTGTCCCTTCCGATGGGACTCGGATGCAAAAACGCGCACATATAGCACATCGGAAGCGCATTAAAAAGACCGGGATGGTAAAAATTAATATCAGCCCGAAATCTACGCGGCGGGTAATAAAGGCTCTAAACGACACTACGAACCTCATATAAAAAAAAAACTTTGTAGTGGTGACAGGTTAGGCAGTCATCTAGGTCTATGACTGCGTACAAACAAACCACGGGACCGCAACTGCAAAAGAAGATAGCGCGGTGAAGCAACACCTCCGACTTCAAAGCAGCGGGCAAAGAAGATACGGAGTGACCGCCTAATTTGTTCGTGCAGCTTCGCAACGCGAATCACGCGCCGCCCACGACCAGCACAGCGTACGCGGTTTGACTGAAATGATGCCCCAGGTATGATGAGCGCTGCTGCTCAATAAAACCTAAAAACACGCTCATGTCTGTCTAGTTGCACATAAAGTCTATACCAGTCACACTTATCCGAAGCGTCTGCAACTGAAATTCCAGGCTGCTGCTTCAGATGTAAATTCTCTATCCAGACGACGGCAACCTTTTGCGGGCCAGGAGCCCTAACAACATTATATATATATATATATATATATATATATATATATATATATATATATATATATATATATATATATATATATATATATGTACATATATATATATGTACATACATATATATATACATACGTACATATATATATATATATATATATATATATATATACACATATATATATGTGTGTGTGTGTGTGTGTGTGTGTGTGTGTGTGTGTGCGTGCGTGCGTGCGTGCGTGCGTGCGTGCGTGTGTGTGTGTGTGTGTGTGTGTGTGTGTGTGTGTGTGTGTGTGTGTGTGTGTGTGTGTGTGTGTGTGTGTGTGTGTGTACTGCATATATCATAATCATCACCCAACAGCTGGAAGATCACGTCAGGCGAACAGCCAGGCTAACATCTCCAGCATATTATTAAAGCTTGTTTCTCTCTCGTGTCTCCATCTTTCGTACCTATGGGTGTCTTTTTTTTTTTCAGGCCATGGTTACACAACACCCAACTTTTTTTTATTGCGCTCGGCAGTTTGTTTCGATATATAATAGGGGCACACAGACAGAGCTGTTCTTTAATTAAAGTGTGGTATGGCTTGGCGATATTCTCAGCATGCTACTTAAGTTGAAAGAGATGAGGTGTTGCGAGACGCCTATAACACAAGTAAATCGCTCATTTATCAGTTAGACCTCCAACGCTGGTCACATGGAATAGCAGGGGCTGATACTCCACTGAAGAGGCCCCAACCGTGGCTAGGACGTTCTTCGGTTTCTTCTGCCTTTGCAATGACGACACTTCTATATGGATTACTCACGCCCAACCCAACACACCTGTGCTTTGAAGATGACGCCACCGAAGCTCACAGCGACGCTTTTCAGACAAGTCCGTTTTACTTTTCATGAATTATGCATGACTTCACAATCACTTCTTTATTGCTGCTGTTGTATCGCAAAAAAACCCCTGAAACACGTTCGGGCAACTGAAAAAGAATACTTCGCGTGGAACTGATGCTGATTTATCTGCTTATAGTATGAGTATACTTTTTGAGCTACGTCGTGAAACTGTCTCTCTGTCTCTCTCTCTCTGTCTCTCTCTCACTTTCTTTCTTTCTTTCTATATTTAAGATTATCACTTACGAAGATAAGTGGTTGTCTAGCTACCGTAGCAACGGAATAGGCGACAGTAAAACGGAAACAGTGTCGAGCACGGCAGAGAACGCTGTGGTACAATTAGATTAGAAATGTCAAGAGGGATAGCTTGGAGTCACCTGACGCAAGACAGAAAAAATTGAAGAACGCTTGTGAGGGATCTTCGCCCTTAAGTGGGCATGGAATATGCTGAAGACGAGGTCGCAAGGGTTCCTCAGCGAAAGTTTGCGGTGTTTGTCGCTGGTACTGTCATCATGTCCATCATAATCGTTATCATTTTAGAACCGCCCACAGCAGCAATAGGAAAATAGAAACGTAACTGCCGACTCGGACGTCCTTCGCCGCGCATCAAAACCTTCTGAGTGACCCGTCGCTGGTATCTCTTACCCAGCTTTTATATACCGTTCATCCCAAATCTCTCAGGTGTTTATCGATGCGCGAGCTCGTTATCTAATGCAACTTTGCCACAAATCTCTCGTGCGATGTCGGTTAACACCTACCATAGGCAAGCCGCTCTACGCGTTTCAAAAAGCCGCAAGCCAAAATGCGACGGAAAAAAAAAAAACGGAAAAGGCTTCTGTAGGATATCCATGGGGGTGCGTGGTAAACTGAAGGACGATAACCATCAAAAGGCAGCCGTCAGAGCTCGCGTCCCACACCGAACGGGTGTTGTTCTCGCCCCCTTGTTTGCCAGGGTCGGGCGCGAAACGGGATAAAGGGATGGGCAGGAGAGGAGGGGGGTGGCGTACACACGCCAGCGCGAGGGAGTCGCTCCCGAGATCCTTCTCGACGTACTTCACGCTGAATGCATTTTAGCCTGCCTCCGCGCTCCTCCCCCCCCCCCCTTTTTTTTTTCGCTCTGCCTTCATTCTCGGTGGCTTTGCATATCCTCCCCGCATTGTGTAGCGGGGGCCGCCCTGGTGGCTGGGGATGCAATGTGGTGTGAAGTACAGAGGGGTGAGAACCCTGGTTTGAGGTCGCCTGGTTTGGTTATACCTCGCCCTCTCTCTACCTCGCTTTCTTTACTTCCTTTAAATGAATTTCTTTTTTGCAGCCGATACGTAGCTCCTTTCATTTATTCGCCGAATCCCTCCCGCACACCTCTTCGCTCGCTCGGAAGGACGCCTCTCACACAAGAGCGAAAGCCGGATTTTCGACCGAGCACAGAGAAAGAAGGCGATGCCGACGTGTGTCAACCCGGCAACAGATGTCGCTCGCATCGCATTGTCTGTCTCGTGACCCCCCACGTTTCTCTTCACGTCTTTTCTTTTTTTCTATCCCCCTCGTTGTCAATGAAACTTCTGCCGCTCTATGCGAGCTGATGAAGCGGAAATTTACTGGGGCAATACTAATGTGAGCAACGGAAAGATCAGGAGACAGACCGCCGTTTACATGCGGCTTCGAGGCGGGACATTCGCCGGCTGTACTGCACCAGTGCATTGTGCGTTTGGTCTAATGAGAAACTAATGCGTTGAGGGTGCCGCGCGGCATTTCGTTTTGACTTAGAACCCGTCCCGTTGCAGGCGCCAGTTAGTAATGGCTGCCTCGATGCTTTCCAATTACCGAAATTCTCCCTCTGTACACGCGCTGTGTATGCAGCGCCTAATCGAGTTTGCGCTGAAGGACAACTGCATCGCGCAAACTTTCGAGCGTATACTATTCATATCTATTGCTGCCCTGGCTCACGTGTTGCTTGGTTGTGTCGTGCTCCGAGTCGTATTACTATATGAAAAAGTTAGTTCTTTTCAAACTAATTTGTGCATCCTCACTGCATTTTTTTTTACTTTTTTGTTCTCGGCTCGAGCGTCAACAGGAATAAACAATGCAGACTAGAGCGTTAATCAAATTTCGTGGCATCAGGAGATATTGCCGCGCAATATTTCTGGTCCAAAACAAAGCGCTTTCGCAGTTATTAATACCAATTACGGCTTGAACCATCGCCTTCCTTTGAAATAAACCAACATTTCTTTTTCGGTGGGCGTTTATCAAAATTAAGGCCAATCTCATGAGCACGCTACTTATACCGATAAGGATGGCGATATGCCGCAAGTATTTTAATCATTAGGCTGTCTCTGTGAGGACATGAATGCAGGCTTCTTTCTGTCAGCGCAGTGTGCGCTTATTTACGTACAAAAACTGTGTAACTGGGCACAATTGCTGCGAAAAATCTGAGCGAAGCGCAGATAGCACTGAATCTCAAAAAAGAGAGAGAACAGATGCATTCACCCTATACTACTTTGTTTAAGTCTTCCGTACTCTTTCTTTACCCTGTGCTCTAGCATTCATCAAAACATTGAACAAGTTGCAATGGAAGCATGGACAAGGGAGTTGAAAGTATAAATATTATTAAACACTCATAAAACGAGAAAGCTAAAACGTCCCAACCATGCCACTAGGGTATACGAATGGAAGCAGGCTTACGAATTTTAATTTAAATTGAGTATCCTTGTGTCAAATAAAATTTAGATTCAGAAGTGGTAAATAACTTAAGAAAGAAAGGCATGGCTGAAAAGTGTACTGCCAGCAGTAATCACAGAAACGAATAAATCAGTGATTTTTGATATCGAAGTATTGTGCAAATCAAAACGCGCAAGCAAGTGCAACACAACAACTCATATTTAATCCACATTCTTCAGGAATCGACTTCTTTTCTTTTCTTTTTTTCTTTTTCACGAAGCTATCGTCCGAACAGTAAGTTTCCTAGCCGATAAATTATCCAGAATAACTGGCTGCGATCATTAAAATTACGCACAACTTCATTCGTTTTATTTCTTGAATGCGCAATCACAGGTCGTACCTGCCATCTTCTGGTGCCTCGACTCTTCGGCGCAGCAATGGGAGGTATTTCTCTGCCGTGCAGGACCTTATTTAGAGGCTCAATGAACATTTATTACTAAAATATGAACCTAATATTTCTTTCTCGCCAAATTCATGCTGCGTTTCGTTATGTTAATTTATGTGCCGAGTTACTCCTTCACTTCTTCTCAGTAGTATATTCTCTGCAAATCTTGTGTCCTTTGATCCTAACGTACCTAATCTGAACTATATATATATATATATATATATATATATATATATATATATATGCGACATATTGCTCGCTCTCGCCGAAGTGAGAACGTGTGGAATAATGACTGATTCATAACGTAATTAAACAAAACTATAGTTGAAAGTTAACACTGTCTCTGTCTATCTGTTTCTTTCTACGTCCTCGTTAAGCTGCGCTTACATATTCTATCATGGGTAATTAACAAGTATTGGTTAAATAAGTTATAATATTTTACTGGTGCCAGTCTCAGGAAACGGGATAAGTCTACACGGCTTGAGCACTGAATTAATTCAGCAGTTGCTTTTGTGACTCCAGTCTTCTGAATAGTTTCATGTTCTGTTGTACTTGAGGGGTTGTCTTGGTTTTCCAATTATATTGGTTGGCAAGTGAGCTTGGTTTCGCCATAACAGTGAAGGCTGTCATCGAGCGCTATGATCAAAATTACGGCAGTTAATTTGCCTAACGAGGGCTGCCAAATCTTTTCAGTCATTGCTTTCACCTGACACCGAGATTTCAGGATGAAAGGGTGCACGAGCACTGCACGCGGAGGTCCAGGAATACAGCTAGTTATATTAGAATGAACTCGACAGAAGAACCGCGTTATTCTCCAGTCGTTGTAATGCAAGCGCCTTCGTTCTTCATTTTTGTTCTTTTACTACCACCACCACCACTACTACTGCTACTACTACTACTACTACTACTACTACTACTACTACTACTACTACTACTACTACTAATACTAATACTAATACTACTACTACTACTACTACTACTACTACTACATACAAACAAAAAGAACTAAATCAGTAGAATTCACCTATTTAGACTCAACTGCAACGACATCAGCTGCGGTCCGCGCCCGCTTCTCAATAACTTACTTCACAAGCGGCTGTATAGCCCGTGAGTGCCAGTCAGATTCCTTTCTTCTCTCTCTCTCTTTCCCTTGTGACGTACTTATATCGTACTCGTCCGCTACAGTATTGCCTGGTACGAGTTCTGATTTGCGTACGCAGATGCCATCACTCTAGGTTTATTTGTAGGGTGCACAAATTACAAAGCACCAAGGAAACGTGATCACTGATCAGAAAACAAAGCTGCGCAAAGGCGTATAGCCGTCTTTTCTTTTTGGGGCTGTCGACGCCCCAAAATTTTGTGCTAGCATGCAAGCTGTGCTCTGAGCATTATGCGGGGCATTTCTGTTTCTCGATCTCTGTTTTTTTTTTTTTTTTCAAGAAAACAAGAAAAGACTAACGTAAGCAAATCGAGAATAATAGGCGACGGACGTTATATTCTGCTCTGCAAGCTATATCTGGGATGAAGATGATAGACCCCACCAATCACATTACCCAGTTAAAGTGATTAGGAAAAAACCAAACTCGGGGAACCAAACTGAAAAGGAAGAGAACATCCCCAAGACGCAATAAAAATTGAAAAACTGCCGGGATTACAGTGTAAGAAACGCAGAGAGAAACAAATAATCAGATGTGAACAATTGAAAGACCATCACTGCCATGCGTGTACTATATTATACGGTTTTAGTTGGGCGTCCGCAGCAGCGCCGCGTACGCAGGAAACCCACGGAGGCGACAGTGCGCATGCGCAGATTCATGCGTGCGCGCGCAGCTTTTCGAAAGCTGCGTGGCGTCCGCTGCGGTACGGTCACCATAGCTGTGGGCTCTGCGTGCTTTCCGGAACTTTTTCGCATGTTCTCGCGTGTCCACGAGAGCGCATTTTTCGATATGTCTCTTGCCGAAAATATGACTCCGGCTTGTGGTTTGACTTCGTGGCGACTCATGTTGTCTACACAGTTTCAGAAGCTGGCATATGGTGGCGCTGAGTAGCACACTAATGGCTCCTGCGCGTGCAAGTCAGCAATCCCTTTCTCAACTTTTGCGTCCGGCCAGCTATTGCCGTTTCGTACGCGCGCACTTCGCTACCTACGCACGACCTCGTGCGCTGCGTACGTGAGTGGTTCATCATCATCATCATCAGCCTTGTTACGCCCACTGCAGGGCAAAGGCCTCTCCCATACTTCTCCAACAACCCCGGTCATATACTAATTGTGGCCATGTAGTCCCTGCAAACTTCTTAATCTCGTCCGCCCACCTAATTTTCTGCCTCCCCCTCCTACGTTTCCCTTCCCTTGGAATCCAGTCCGTAACCCTTAATGACCATCGGTTATCTTCCCTCCTCATTATATGACCTGCCCATGCCCACTTCTTTTTCTTGACTTCAACTAAGATGTCATTAATTCGCGTTTGTTCCCTCACCCAATCTGCTCTTTTCTTATCCCTTAACGTTACACCCATCATTCTTCTTTCCATAGCTCGTTGCGTCGTCCTCAATTTAAGTAGAACCCTTTTCGTAAGTCTCCAGGTTTCTGCCCCGTAGGTGAGTACTGGTAAGACACAGCTATTATACACTCTTCTCTTGAGGGATAATGGCAACCTGCTGTTCATGATCTGAGAATGCCTGCCAAACGCACCCCAGCCCATTCTTATTCTTCTGATTATTTCAGTCTCATGATCCGGATCCGCCGTCACTACCTGCCCTAAGTAGATGTATTCCCTTACCACTTCCAGTGCCTCGCTACCTATTGTAAATTGCTGTTCTCTTTCGAGACTGTTAAACATTACTTTAATTTTCTGCAGATTAATTTTTAGACCCACTCTTCTGCTTTGCCTCTCCAGGTCAGTGAGCATGCATTGCAATTGGTCCCTGGAGTTACTAAGCAAGGCAATATCATCAGCGAATCGCAAGTTACTAAGGTATTCTCCATTAAATTTTATCCCCAATTCTTCCCAATCCAGGTCTCTGAATACCTCCTGTAAACACGCTGTGAATAGCATTGGAGAGATCGTATCTCCCTGCCTGACGCCTTTCTTTATTGGGATTTTGTTGCTTTCTTAATGGAGGACTACGGTGGCTGTGGAGCCGCTATAGATAGCTTTCAGTATTTTTACATACGGCTCGTCTACACCCTGATTCCGTAATGCCTCCATGACTGCTGAGGTTTCGACAGAATCAAGCGCTTTCTCGTAATCAATGAAAGCTATATATAAGGGTTGGTTATATTCCGCACATTTCTCTATTCCCTGATTGATAGTGTGAATATGGTCTATTGTTGAGTAGCTCTTACGGAATCCTGCCTGGTCCTTTGGTTGACAGAAGTCTAAGGTGTTCCTGATTCTATTTGCGATTACCTTAGTAAATAGTTTGTAGGCAACTGACAGTAAGCTGATCGGTCTATAATTTTTCAAGTCTTTGGTGTCCCCTTTCTTATGGATTAGGCTTATGTTAGCGTTCTTCCAAGATTCCGGTACTCTCGAGGTCATGAGGCATTGCGTATACAGGGTGGCCAGTTTCTCTAGAACAATCCGCCCACCATCCTTACCTGATCCTCCCCAGCTGCCTTCCCCCTTTGCATAGCTCCCAAGGCTTTCTTTACTTCTTCCGGCGTTACCTGTGGGATTTCGGATTCCTCTAGGCCATTCTCTCTTCCATTATCGTCGTGGGTGTTACTGGTACTGTATAAATCTCTATAGAACTCCTCAGCCACTTGAACTATCTCATCCATATTAGTAACGATATTGCCGGCTTTGTCTATTAGCGCATACATCTGATTCTTTCCAATTCCTAGTTTCTTCTTCACTGCTTTTAGGCGTCCTCCGTTCCTGAGAGCATGTTCAATTCTATTCATATTATACTTCCTTATGTCACCTGTCTTACGCTTGTTGATTAACCTCGAAAGTTCTGCCAGTTCTATTCTAGCTGTAGGGTTAGAGGCTTTCATACATTGGCGTTTCTTGATCAGATCTTTCGTCTCCTGCGATAGCTTACTGGTATCCTGTATAACAGAGTTACTGCCGACTTCTATTGCACACTCCTTAATGATGCCCACAAGATTGTCGTTCATTGCTTCAACACTAAGGTCCTCTTCCTGAGTTAAAGCCAAATACCTGTTCTGTAGCTTGATCTGGAATTCCTCTATTTTCCCTCTTACCGCTAACTCATTGATCGGCTTCTTATGTACCAGTTTCTTCCGTAAGAAGCCGGGAGTGGTTGCGGACGTCCAAATAAAACTGCCTATTGTTTCTCAGTGCATGTGAGCTGCGCTGACGCGTTGTTATCTTTTTTGTTCTCAATCGAAAGGTGATCAGTGATACGCCACCGTCAAAAACATGCTAACCTTGACATTTCCTAGCGACTCGTACCATGGACAAGGCAGACCATGAAAGCTCATTCTGCATTTACCAATAAGAGGCTAAACAAGCACGACCAACATTTGCACTAAGTACTCCGAGATGTCTGCCCACTATGCCATTTTAAATCCATGGTGGGGAGAAAACCGAGCTGTACGACTAGTATGACTATCCACTACGCGTACCCATTCGTATCGACCACGTGCGCAAGATTGGCCCAGTATTTGCTCGCTCGGAAAGATATCTCCACTCATCTTTAGCGCTATATATAAGTATCCGAGTGGATTGAACGCTCAGCCTGCGGGCATTGTCAACAGGAAGATTACGCCATAGAGAGACACCAGATTCTTTGGAATGGATGACGACATAGGCTGTGCAACTGAACTGTCTCCTTATATGAGGTCTTGTAAATTCTCATATAAGGCCCTGGCCCTCACTTCAGTGAGCAATTCTTCGAGGTCACACGAAGTTTCGTTAAGTGGGATATATATATATTATTTGCGATACTGCCAGTCTCAGTGAGACCAAAGCAGGGGGGCACAGTTTTACAAAAAGAAACAAACAGGTCATGCTACATGGTACAGTAAAAGAAAGAAGGAAAAGAGAAATAGCTTCCTTAACTACTGCAGAAATCACCAATGACGATGTGAAATACGATACGTTTGATTAGTACAACAATATGGCTATAACAATATAACAATATAATAATATAGTATTACTAGAATTTATATAAAAAATAGCGAATAAATGACCCGTGTATGATTAGAGAAGTTATACAGCTAACAGATAAACGCGCAAAAGCGGCCAGTTTGGGGGTTGAAATGTAGACATTCGACGCAGAGAAATACGTATTGCAGTTTAAGATATGTGGGTGTGTTAAGTGGCGTCTTCTCTGTTGTATGTATCTAGTAGGTTGATAAACGATGAAAGTGACGGAGAGGAAACTATGTCTGAGTGGAGGAGATTCCATTCTTTGATTGCACATGGGAAAAGTGAAAACTTGAACGTGTCATTGCGAACGCTGTAGTAGTTTAGTTTAAATGGATTATTTTTTCGCGATAGACGTGATGTACACAAAGTAACGTACTTAGCTCGGTCTATCTTGCAACTGCCGTGCATTAGTTGGTAGATGAATTTCAAGCGAGCTTCTCTGGCCATAACAGGTAGTGTTTTAAGACCTGCATCAGCTAAGAGATTTGTAGGGGAGTCATAGGGCCTGTATTTGTTAAAAATGATCCTCACAGCTTTTTTTTGCACCTTTCCTAGTTTTGATATGTTAGTTGATGTGTGCGGAAACCAGACGATGTTAGCGTATTATAAGGTGGGGCGAACAAAAGTTGTATAGGCTAGTAGTCTGGTGTGCTTCGGTGCAAGGCATAAACGTCGTCTAAGAAAAAAAAAAAGCTTGCGTAATGCGACTGAGGTAATATCATCAATATGCAAGTTCCATGAGAGGCCAGAAGAGAATGTCAAACCTAGGTATTTGTGGTTATTTACTTTATTCAGGCAAGTGCCACCGAGGGCGTCAGTAAATTCCGAAGGCTTCTTCTTTTGTTGTCTCTCTGTCTCTCTCTCCGCAGTGACCTGGCATCCACTGATAGATGATGTTGAGCTCCTTGTAGATTGCGTGATGGTGAAGTAGTCTGATGTCTGTGATTAACTGCTCGTTAAGTCCGTGATTGAACGGGGTCAACGGACACTGGAAAGCTGCCTTCGAGTCACAAAAGATGGACCGTGACTGTCATGATTCATGACCAATAAACTCTATAACAGCAGAAATAGCTACGAGTTCTGCCTTCGATAATGTAATGTGAGAGGTCTTGAATTTGATGATAGATTTTTCGGAGATTACCGCTTCTCCAGCTGAACTCCTGCAGGAAACAGAACCCTCCGTGTTAACATGGAGGCGTTCACTGTGCTTCTCATGCAGAAACAAACGCATGGTTTGTTTGAGGGCGAAAGATTACATCACCGTTTTCATCACCGCCGGAAATGTCAAGTTCTTAGAGCGAGTGCACGCAAGTTAGACGGTAAAGTTCCACGGCGGGCGGCGATAATCCTGCTGTGCGCTGAACTATAGGGAGGCAAGGGAGGCAAGATGATGCGATGGAATAGGGCGAAGTGCCCGATTTCTGCTTCCTTAAGTCGACTTGAATGTGCATATTGATGGGGCGGTCATGCGTGATGGCTAATGTTGCTACGGTGGATGTGCACCTGGGAAGGCCAAATATACATTCGCAGATCTTGGGCTTGCACAGACTCGAGAGCACGAAGGTCGGTTCTACTAGTCACACCTAGTACAGGCAAGCTATAGCGCAGAAGACCCAGGAACAGTGTATTATAGAGTTAGAGCATCGCTCTCAGAGACGTGCTCCCCGGCTTTCCAGCGAGAAATCTGAGGACATAGGTTATCATGGCTGGCTTCTTTCTCAGACAGGGGACTTCGGGATTAATTCGGCGGGCACCCGAAAAAATTGGCGTAGTAACAAAACAAATGATATCGCGGTATATAGAAAACGTAGTGTGCATTTTGGCAGAACATCCTTTCTTTTATGCAATTCCAAAAAAAAAAAATATCCCTCATTTATACGGGTGCATTGATCGCTCATTCATCGTTTTCTGTGGTTGTAAGGAGGGTAGTTATAGACACACGAAAAAAACCTATGAGGGTGTAACTTTCCTTGGTGTGCACCTTCATAAAGAAAACTTCTCGTAAATGACTTTGGATTTGGAATCTAGAGGCCAACTCTGGTTTTTAATTTATTTTCCTCCTCTATTCGGAACTAACTGATCATTTTGTTACCGTGTTACATTCTAGGCTGCCCTATATCTATGCGTTTTAACAGTTTCGTACTATACCAATCGCGCTTTTGTTTTTTTTTACTTATTTGTATTACTGCATTGTATTATTATTTTTGTATTATATAATTACTACTTTGTATTAGCGCTATTCTACTATAGAACTTTCAAGGTATTCTCTCTCATTTCCTTTTCCTGTGCTTTCATGGCTTTTTCTCTTTTCTTTTTTATTGTACTCTCGCGCTTCTCACTGTCCATTTTGATGTTGATTACTAGTAATTCTGAACATATGTTGTATTATTATACATTCTAAATGATAATTTTACGTTATCCCGCTGTGCGACGGCCAGAATCTACGTTCTTAGTGTAAATAAATCAAACGAAATTAGTTGAGCGTTGAAAAGGAAACGTATACAAATCAGCTCCAAACAAAAGTACGCCGATTGAATCAGCATCGAAAAGTAACACTCGAAGGGCAATATAAATATGGAGCTTATTTTTACTTGCGTCCGCCCTCAAAGGCTGAAGCAACAGGCTCCCGAGTCATATGCAACACTAGAAGTGTGCTGTTCCTGCTAAACCAGGTTGTCCAAGTATCGCAGCAGTTCCGTTCGGTGTCGTAACGATTCTGCTGAGGATGTATTATTATGCGTTAGGATTAGCAGTGTCAAAGTTGAAAAAAGTCTAGGTATTTATATAGTGACACTCACGGTGCTCTAGTGTGGACCACCGTCACTTGTACTTCGCTCTTCGAAAAGGACGGACACGGGTCGAATGAGCTCGTAAACAGCACTTTGCAATGTGGTGAACGTGGTTTAAATGATGGATGCGGGACCTTAAAAAGATACCCCGTAATTCTAACGCGTTCCTCACACATTTACCGCTAAATCGTCATTAAATTTTTGTTTCCATGAGACTTAAGATATAACTGAAACAGGGCCAAGTGCGCGTAACAAACACATTGTTGAAGGCACGTGATATCGAATTCTTAAACTCGTGTAATAGGTTATGTGGCAGCCTATTGTAACAGACAGACATGAATCGCCATCCAGATCTAATTTTATCAATTGAAACATGCGCATATGTCCACAACACGCAGTCGTTAAGTTGCACAAGGCTGAAAGCGAACAGAACGCAAGCAGTATACATCTTATGCAATCCCCGCTACATCAGCTGCTATTTAAATAAAGGTAAGGCTATGACGTATGCTACCGTCGGTGCTACGCTGCGGTATGTCTCGGAATTCGAACGATAAGCTATCAATTAATCTCCAGGTGTGGTTGCCACGTCTCCTAGCCACGTCTTCACACGCAAAGTGATACCCGACTTATTTGCTTAAACGGCTCGTTTGCGTAAGCCTTTACGACATTCTTGACGCGTCCTGCTGCCGGAAAGAGACACACGCCTAGTCGCGGACAGGGCCTGGTATATAGTACTGCCGTTTGTCCTACGCGCGGCTCGCGATTTATTGCCACACACCAACAAGACGAGCGAGCAGCAATTACGGAACGAGTTGAAAGCCTGCGCGGGAACGAGGTAGAGCTGGTCTCTTTCGAGCAAGCGTTGCGGGGAAGCGCTCCCTGTCGGAAAAGGGCGGCGCGGCGGGGGTTAGGGGTCGACCGGGGGCCGCACCCACTTCCCACCCCTTCCTAACGTCGTCCCCACTGTTTAGATTTGCCAGGGCGCCGCTAAGGCGACCGCGGCGCCACGGACACCCGCGCGGCGGCTGCCAGAAGCCGAGCACGCATGCGCCATGGTGCGGTATCGATGCGGATTTTGGCCGCACGAGGAGCCACAAGCGCGCGCGCCTCGGAGGCAGGCGAAAACAAGAAGCGCGGTCGCCGCTGCCAGCCAGCATCGCAGCGCGCGCCCAACGCGCACCGCTCCTCAGCAGCGCCAGTTGGCCCAGAGTTGTCGCACCGGCCGGTGTTGTCGCCCGATCGGCTTTCGCGCTGCCTGCGTTCTGCTACGCCGGGACACTCTGCCATGTCGGTCGAGTGGACGAGGCGCTTGCGCTGGTGGGCGTAGTGTGAGCGCTCTCTCCTTTCTCTCGCTTACACTTCCTCCTCTCTCTACGACGACTTTTTCTGCTTTCCGCGTTTCATTGTTTTTGTCCCTCACCGCCACGAGAGCGCAGCCCCGCCCCTTCCTACATCGTCGGAGGCCAAAGACGTGGGACGCGGAGAATCAGAGTGCACCCGTTCCGCGGTGGTGTCGTGCTGGTGGTGACTTCGCTTCGTGATCCGTGACCGCCGCGGGGTGATCGTGCGCGCTTGCGGGGACCCGGCGCCGCGTACTGGTCCGACGTCGCCCCTTCTTTTGTGGAGCACCACTTCTTCCATCGGATTTGAGCGAGGTCGCCGACGTAGCCGCACTAGGGACGGGTCAATCACCGACGCTCACTTGACGACGACGACTACGCCTCGAGTCCACCCATCAGGCGATCAGGTGAGCGAAATCCCTTATCTGCGACCGCGTTGCTTACATCGATGCGCTTCGGCTTGCACCGATTCCGAGGCCTCCAGTTCGATACCCTCCCCCTATGACTGCAAACACCAGGTGATCGGAAACTATAGGAGACCCGTCAGAACCTACTAATTTTGGCGTCGTCTTGAAAGGTGCAAATGCGCTATTGAGCGGCTGGCTTCTCTGCAATGCTATTTTCCTGCTAAAAGTGTTCGTGCATTCCTGCCAGACATCAAACGTCGTCGAATAGAAAAAAGAAAGACACCGGGCTGGGGGCTTCCATGAATTGTATTTTTCTTTTCGTTTCATTTTGTTCTTTCGTTTTTATACGATGTTTATAACTGCACTTAAATTTTATAGTTCGCTGTTCCATAGCCAATAACGTCATTTGTTATCACTTGACGATGAGAGAACGTCAGTCATGCCAGGGTATCCCTTTAATATTATTAAAATAATATATGTTACGTTTAGCCATACATGTATGCGTGTTCCGTGCTATTGGCGCTAAATTTCAAGCATGCGGGACATTAGTAGAACAATGTTCATCTTCATATATTGAAGCCAACATGTTTTCCTGCCAAACCCAAAGGGCCCCCGATTGATTTCAGTGTGTTCGCGCTTGCGTGACTTCAGTCTAGAAGAGAAATACGTGCGTATGCACTGACATATGCGTTCACAGTGAAAAACTCAAATCAATAGCCCGAAGGCTTGCGTCTACTGCTTTACAAAACTAGTTTCTCAGTCTCATATCCGAGTTTGCCGATGTGAGCACAGACAACCAAGAACAGTGTGAAGAAGTAGATGCTTTGTGCAAGTGTGAAAAGCTTTTTTGCTGTCGAAAAATCCTCATTCGTGGAACACGATCACCATACATAAACATAAAGCGTTAGAACTGCGGCTAACCGCGTAAACTTTATTAAGCGGTTTCGTTTACATTTCGCTCTAACGCAAAACGGAAAGCCGAAAGTTGGCGTTGCCGCACTTAGAGGTCTACGTTCTCGAGACGTTCACGTCGCTCTCTTATATATGCAAAGAAAATTACATCTGATGTCCAACATTGCTACCAGATAGCTTATTTCCTGTTACATCGCATTGTGACTTCTTTTTTTATTCCTTTGATAGCGTCGGGCATTACCGATGACGTGACAGCTTGCAGCTCGACGACTCTGCAGCACGCATAACTGAGGTCAATCTTTAGGTCTACAGGCCTTCTGCATAATGCAAAACAACAAGATTTTTTTTTTTTTGCGAGCTTTGAATTTGCACCGTTCTCCTGAAATGTGGCACGAGAAGACATTGGGCCAGGTGAGACGAGAAAGAGGGAGATATGGACAAGGCTTCTATCCAAAAAACAAGCAAACAAACGAGAAATACGACAACTGGAAATAAACAAAGCACAAATCTTTCGTGTGCGACCAAAAAAAGAAAAAGAAACGAATACAGGGTATGCAAAAACAGAGTAAAAAATAAGCCTTTTATCGTCGGTTGTAATCGAACTTTGGGTGTTACAAAAAAACATATGTGGCGGATGGGTGCTGCCCCTTTGAAAAATGACACCGTCGCGCTCGTCACGCATGCTGGCGTGTTGTCAGATTGCGCCATGTGTTGGAAGTTACGACGCGACTAGCTAGTGACGCCCACTGTCTTCGAAGCCATGGAGCGTAGTTGACAAAAACATGCTTGGAAGATAAAGCCGCAGTTTCTTATGATTCTATGAAACGCTTGCCCGCGCCTTTCTCACGACATAGCGATGCAGTCGAGTTCCGTTGGCACCAAGTATGTTGGCTAAACATAGTTCAAAAAGTAGCGAAAGCCGACCACGCATTTCAGAAGTTTTATCCGTGCTAATGCGAACATCGGATGATCCGAAACGATCTTCCGAAACAATTTTTCTTTTTAGAACCGAGGGTCCCGTTGCAGTCATTGACTTTAGGACCCTCGTCTGCATACTATTTGTTACTTACTCATTCTTATTGAATGGAGAATAAACTGAAACTGAATTTCGTGCCTTACTGCAGAAAACATGACGGTGTCCCAAGTAATTTCCGCGCCTTCATTAAAGCAGACAATTGATCCAGAGGCCAGGGAGTGTACAAGTTGCCGTTTCATAAAACAAAGGGGCTTGGCTACGTGTGGAGTCCTTGAAACGTCGACTATAGTACATTGTCAATCGGCTTACTCATCGATATAAACTGGTTTAAATAAGTCTTCGTCACGTAAGAAATAATTAAGGAGCCATCCACTGCACGGGGACTCCCCGCAACTGTGCTGCTTTCCAACTTGAAACTGTAGACGATTCGTCAGACACATAAATCGCAGACTTAAATAAATAAAATGCTTAACAGAAGCACGATATGACAAACGAGTTTTTGCAGCGAGGGGCCACAAGGAAGCAACGCCCCACAATAATACGTCGCAAGATTCAGAGACAATCGCGTGATCTTTTTACGGCAAGAGAATTCACCTCTAGGGTTTTTTTGTTTTTTTTCTTTTTCGGCGCAGTGTGTCATCGTTTCTCTACTAGCCGTTTCCCGTCATGGCACGAAGCCAGCAAACCATTCTTCTAATTCGGACCGGGCGCAGTGGCTCTGTGGCTATGGCATTCTGCAGTCAGGTGCGAGGCCGCTGGTCCGATTTCCGGTGGCGGCGGTCTCATTCAGGCTAAGTCGGAACCACTAAGTTTCTGGTCCATATGTTAGGACCGGTAGAATGCAATGATCGTACACTTTTCGTTTCGTGGATAGCTGTAAGCTGCGGTTCATACAATTTGGTAATGCATTCCGAGTCGGTAAATCGACTGAGCTTAAGCACTTTTATTTTACTGCGAAGCTGTTAGCCTCTGGGTAGTCGGCATTTTTTCGTGTCTGTCCGTGAGCAGAAATTATCATCATGAGCAATGGCTCATACCCACCCTGAGCGAGCGAAAATGCAATGGCTCATCCCCTTCGTATTGCAGAGGCTACAAGCACTCAACAAAGCGAAGCGAAGAGTTCATACATTAATTGAAATCACCCACCATACATTCATAGAAATCACCCAAATACCCACCATACCATACCAGCGGTTATAGTGGCGGCTATGCAACAGCTTTGCTGAACATCCACTTTCGCAGGGCTCGGGATGGCGAGTCAATTTTTTTTTTTTATATTTAGCACATAATTCAAATCACAGCGTGGTCCAAGTGAGTCAGACACATCACAGTATAAACACTACAATAAACAAAATAGTGAATGGCGAGCCCCCCTCGTAGCAAAAAAGAAAAAAAAACTATCGATACACTAAAATGACGCAATTAGCAATCAAAATACAGAAGATGCAATTATATGGAAGAAAAAAATACAAATACGCAAGAAAAAATGGCTACAAACTGCGCGTGTTTTAACTAAGGTTCTCCGAGGCGATTCCCCACAACCGTTGTTTCGCCGAAAGAAATGACAAGAAGCAAACATTCGATTCAAAGTGTGCGCGCATGCACTCAGTGCGCACGATCGCGTACGAAGCGTGGTCACCGTCGAGTCGTGTTCAAACACGAGCGTGCGGCCGTCGCCCAGGCGCGTCCGTGCGCGCCCCGCATTGCCCTCCCGTCTTGAGGAGCGAAGTTTTCGTCTCCGAGCGCGCACAGTTCGCTCGCTTCGAGCTCGTCTCGCTCGAGGCACTCCGGACGCGCCAGAGAATGGCCCTCATACGTCATCCGCGTTTTGAATGCCCGATTGATCGATCGCGCAAATTAGAGCCGCGTCGCAGCAGCAGGCGCCGTTCGCGTACAGCCTAATTGTGTGGTGCCGCAGCGCGGCGCGCGTTCGCCAAAGCTGTTGCTTCGATCACCAGCGCCTCTGTGTCGAAGCGCCGTGGGCCAGATATCGATTCGGCCGCCGCCGCCCCCCGTTTCGAAGGCCCTACCTTCATTAGAAACCTTTAATTTCGAATGGCTTGAGTTCGGGACACTTCGACTGCGAGACTTTCCAGCCCACTGAGAGGGCACTCAAACTTCTCAAGTTTAATATTATTATTTTTTTCTTAGAGGAGTCATTCGATTCCAGCGAAGAAATGTCTATACGCCTGTCACTGGAGTTAACCTCGGAACACTCTGATAACGCTTCTCACTAGTCTGCAGTTCTTATACCTTAACAAACCACATTAGCGGTAATAATCAGTAGGATAGGTCAGTGCCTGACACCTATTGTACCAGGCAAGGAGCCTGTCGCTTGGAGAGAAAGAAAAGGGAAGGAAAGGCAGGAAGGTCAAACAGACGCGCACGTACTTTTTGCTACTCTACACCACGGGAAGGATAAGAGATTAAATGAAAAAAGTGAGTGAGAGCACCGAGTTCTTATGATAACCTCGGCGGAAAGTCCGAACCCACAGCTCAGTTCACGCGATACAAGGACACGAAAGGCACCAGTTCCTACATCGCCATACAGCCCCACTTATCACAGACTGATCAAAACATGTGTGCACTAAGAAGCCCTGCATTCGCGGATGAAGTACACGTCCTCTCTCATTATGCACAGAGTAAGCTTACTCCATTTGCGAAAACAATGACGCTCGTAAAGAGTGTCAAATATAGGACAAGCAGTTACTGCCCCGTAAAAAGCTTGCAAGCAGTTTTTTTTTTTTTCTTTTGCGCCGTTGATCAGTGGAAACATTGTATACGTCAGCTTGCCGCACGTTCCTCGCCAATTTGGAGCGCGGAACACGGGCTTTCTGTTGATCGCATTGAAGGAGCACGCGACACCTAAAAAAATGAGTTTTCATCATTATACGCTAAATTTCGTTCCAGTGGGAGACGGAAACGGGCGGATAAAAAAAAAAAAGCCGAATAACCGTCGCGAAGTATATGGTTTCCTTCGCTCAGCGTTTCCGCGTCGCCTCTTCGCCAAACGAGCTTTCTTTCCTTCGCTTATCTGGCGTGTACTTATATGCATATATATGTCCCCGCTCATATTTGCATCCTCCCAAGAAAGTGATGCGAGCGAAATGAACTGACACGAGGAGAAGATTCCTTCCGCGTGCTCGGCTCATCTCTCTCGCTTGCCATAAACCATTCGCCAAGCCATCGAGCGCGCCGGCACGGCCTCGGCGTTCGTTCCGACAAACTGAGCACGAGGAAAGACGAGGCACGGGGCCGCCATCGGGCGCAGAGAGCAGAAGAGATGCTGATCGGCGATGTGCGTGTGTCACCGGTGAAGATGGTGCTGCCTGCCGGAAACGTCCGCGTCTTCTTTTCGGTTAGCCGAAGACGCGGGGAAGCATTCGCGCGCGCGGCTGAGTTCGTGATCGGCGCCCCGCGGGCGTGTAACGCTCGGCATATATACGATATTTTGCCCGCGGCTCCGCTATCGCCACCACTGCGTGGAAAGGCGTCCAGCGCCGCTACGTCCTACTACTAGCCGGACGCCTTGCCTGCACACGCCGCGCTTATGCGGCGGCGAGCGGGCGTAGAGAGATGTTACGTAAGCGGGCTGAAAGGGCATGCGACAACCGGCGATACTCGGCTGCAATGCGGAAGCGACGACGTCCACTACATAGCTTGTGCTGTCGGTGGAAGGACGCCTGCGGTTGAACACGCTTGTCAGTGCGCATACCGGCATTGAGATGCGGAAGTCGCGTAATTCCTCCATGGAAGACACGCGCATTTTTTTCTCGTTTATGGTATTCTCGGTTTTGGATTTCCGCCGCGAAGGAACGCCATTTTCTTGATTTAGGAAATTGCGATCTTGCCTGCATCCCGTGGAGGGAGGAAAAGAGAGAGAGAGAGCTAAGTCTTAAGCAACCCTCTGCAGTCGTCATTCCCCGATGGCAGCTGCCTCATCGAGATATACTTTCCAGCAGCTGTTCCTTAATTTCATACAAACGATGATCAATTCGTAATTAACATTTTCATCATAGCGGTGGTGTTTTAGCCTTTGCATTGGGGTTAGATGAATCCAGGCCTTGGTGATTGAGAGAGAGAGAAAAAAGAAAAAAAAAGGAAGGTGTGTGTGTTGGCAGGCAGAGGTCTCAAAAGAAACAAGCAAAAAGCGCCGAACTCTTCCTCCGCGTCGTGATAGCTCGAGTGGGCGGGAAAGGGAGTATAAGGGGAGGGCATGTGCATAGACCGAGAGAGGAGGCGGGTGACTTGGTTCAAGCTTTAGTATACGAGCGCGCCAGCAATGATCCTAGCTCAGGGGCGGCTGAACCAACCGACCTCCTCCCTCCAGGCACCACGTTTCTCGACTCGCGTGGCTTCCATCGGAGGTCGTTCAATAATACATACCTCCCTCCCCTCAGCGCTGGAGCTCCAGCTTCGCACCCGTGTATACTTGCTCCGTTTGAGCATGTTTTGTTTTGTTTTTCTCTTTGTGCGGCTTTCTTTTTCCTGCTTTTCATTTTTTTTTCTTGTTTCAGCAGCTCCTCCATACGTTCGGGCATCGCGCTTTCCGCCTTTATCTCTTGTCTTTCTCGATTCTTGTCTTTGCTGGTCCGCTTCCCCTCCGTGGAGCAACAACACAAATGGCCAGCCGCAGCTGTTGGTCACCGTCGAGTCCCGGCTGTGATCGATTCTCGCTGGTGCTTCACGAAGAATGCCGTGCACCCTCTTTCCGCCGCCGTCGCCTTCTTGACTCCGCAGCCGCTGACGCCGCTGCTTCTGCTTTCATCTCCGACACTCTCATGCGTTTCTGAGGTCGCGAACGGTTTCACCGTCGCGCCAAGCCATTGCGTCCCGCCATTGTCCCCTGGCGCTTGCTTCCTTCCTTCCTAAAGCGGCAGCACTTGTTCTAGCGCCTCGCCTACGTCGACTGAGAAACTAGCCGCGGCCAATCGCCGAGCTGGAGCGCTAGAGGAACAAGCGTGTTTCCGAGCGAAGCGTAATAGCACGAATAAAGACACACACACACACGCGCACACACGCACACACACACACACACACACACACACACACACACACACACACACACACACACACACACACACACACACACACACACACACACACACACACACGCAGAGAGAGAGAGAGAGAGCAAGCAAGAAGAGGAAAGGCAGGGAGGTCAACCAGACGAGCGTCCGGTTTGCTGCCCTAAACTGGAAGTAAGGGAAAGGGGAATAGAGAGAGGAAAAGATGCAAAGAGTGAGCACTGAGTGCACGTTGGAGAATGCACAGGTACACTATATGCGGTCTCTTAAAAACCGGCGCACTTCAAGTAGTGTCCTAGTGCACGAATCGCTTTTTGTGCCAATGACAGGTGTGGAAAGAATGACACAGACGGCATAGGAGGACGGGGGCAAATCTCAGCTATATTTAAGTTGACGGTCACAGCCTATAATTTATAAAGGGTGTCCGAATATGAAAATTTGGAATACTGACTGAATAGTCATTGGTATTCCAATCATGTTCCGTTCGGGAATTTGATATTCCAAATTTTCACACATTTGTCTGTGCCCAAATAGTGCGGGATCAGAATTGTTGTGGGGGCATGCCGGTTGCAGGGAAAAAAGAAACATTACAACGCCGCCTCAAACGTGCGGGTTAACCGATCTCAACAGAAAATACTGAGCGAATACTGAGAGGCATTAGGCTATTTCGTGACTGCTATCTGGAGCAGTGCTATCCAAACCTGGCCCTTTTCCACACAATCACTCCAGAGGCTTTCAGCTCTACTTGCCCCGACTGTGGGGCTGTTAGCAATTTGGCACACATGCTCTGGCGATGCCCCTCGTTACAGGGACCCAATCGCATCACAGAACAAGAATGGAGCTCTGCCATCCGGAGCTCAGAGTATGCACGTCAAACTTGGGCGGTCCAGAGAGCCCACGATGCGGCGGTTAGGCTCGGCCTACCCGTCCCCACGTGGGAGCGGCCCGCAGCTCTGCCCTAGGACAAAGCTTCTCAGGACCTTGTTATTAAAGTTCTTTGTCTGTCTGTCTATCTGGAGCTGTGCAGCTGGCACGGACACGTGGCAATGGGCAGCTGGAATGACGACACCTGAAGCGCTGGTAGATGAAACCGAACCATTGGTATAGATGCGTATTCGGTACCCGTATGTCTCATTCATTAATAGCAGGGTCATCTGTTTCAAAGCTACTTTTGGGTGATTGGCCTTCTTCTTTACACCCGGAATATTTAGGCGCAAATGAGGCAGCTGGAGACACCACAATGGGAATGAAGTCCTTGCTGCCGGTGTGTAACCTGACGGAAGAAAATCTGAATGGGTGATGATAACTTCAGAAAACGTGGCACGAGGTCTCTACGAGAGCAAGAACGCGAAGTGGTGATTGGGGACGCGTCAAAGATGACGAATATGCGCCCTCAGACTATCCACAGCAACATGCGTTTGGATGAGACGAACTTTGGCGAGCACGACTGTTGCAGGTGTGAACGTGCAGCGAGTAATTCCCAAACACGTGCGCAATGCTTGGCCCTGTAAGCTCTCCATGAGCGAACATTTGACTTGCACGTACTGGACAACACTGGAAGGCTGTAGCGTCGAAATCCTATAGAAATAGAGCACTGTACAACTAAAGCATGGAGCGCACGGATGTGCCTAATGCCTTCCCGCGCATGGATCTAGTACCTGGGCAATCGAGTTCAGCGGTGTTGCACGCATAGCCGTTCCTTTATCACCCCGTCTCGAGGCTGCACGGATTCGGCGGTGTGGCGTGCGTAGATTCCTGCAGTCTCGAATCATGGTAATAACAGACTAACCGCTTTTCTCGAAAGTAAGCTGTTTCATTTTTCTGCCACGATAAGTTAGCGCAATCACCATGCCACTATAACAAAAGATATAGTCGGCGCTTTTAGCCAACGACGAGGAGAAAATACAAAACAAAGAAAGAACACTTCCGACGGTGCTGCACTCGCGTGACCGCACTCGCGATTCACGGGCGTTCGACTACGCTGCGTACTGCCAGTGCTGCCCCCTTCTTGCACGACTCCATGCGACCGGCCTCTTCACGCGATCAAGTCGTTCGTCGTCGTCATGCTTGATTTTTTTTTATTTTTTACTTATTTTTCGTCGCGCCATTTATTGCTCTCGTCTCTTAATTGTACCCGTCTGATACGGCAGGCTTTGTTTTTCATACAGAACCTGCTGGCAAAGCCCTTTCTCTCGTCTTATCGTCCTTTTTTCCTTTTCTTTCTTCTTTCCCACATTGCGTGCGTGTGAAACACCGCGTGGCGCCAACTAAACAGAATTGAATTTCCAAGTTAGCGCACTTTGTCGCTTGTCACTTTTTCGAGGCTATAGCAATCTTTCTTTCGCTTTGTGTCATCAAGGACTTGCGTCAATCGGTACGAAGGAACAAAGTCGTCTCTAAAAAAAAATAGAGAGAAATATACATATATCTGGGGCAACTGAGCAGAAATAACACGCATTCGTTCGCCTAAAAAAAAAAAAGCGGCGCCTAAGATCGATTAGGCGGGCGAAAACGGGAACGCCTATAGGAGTCCCGCCACCTGCGTCAAAGAAGTAGGTCCAGCACCGAATCGAAGAAAAAGAAGATTAAGTAGCAGAAGTTGTAAGCAAATGTGCAGTATTTGCAAATACGCATTTCTTGAGAAGTAAAGGGACGCGTGTAATTTTCTGCATCTACAAGGACGCGCCAGAAATTAACTCTTTGTTTTTGTTTCCGTTGGCATATTTATCGCTAGCAGCGGAAGTGGGTCAGGTGGCCCCGCCCTTGCGTAGGCATGGCATGATATTGACTTGCATCTCGACAGTAAGCTTATGGAGACAGCTCAACAGAAACGCAACGTAATTTCTATAGCTGGAGACAGCTCAACAGAAACGCAACGTAATTTCTATAGCGACTTTTGTAAGGGCACCGGAGACTCGCTAAACGCTCGCTGTTGGGCATGCATGTGCCGATGAAGATGGGAGAGATATGCGAGTGTGCCCATCAATTTAACCGCCGCGGTGGCTTGGCGGCTGTGGTGTTGCGCTGCTAACCGCGAGGTCGCGGGATCAAATCCCGGACGCGGCGGCCGCATTTCGATGGAGACGAAATGCGAAAACGCCTGTATCCCTTGCATTGGGGGCACGTCAAAGAACCCGTGGCGGTCTAAATTAATCCGGAGTCCCCCACTATGCGACGTGCCTCATAATCAAGTCGTACTTTTGACACCTAAAACCCCTCAGAATTCAATTCAATTCAATTGGGATCAATATGTAGTTAAGCTCGTGAATGCTGAAATTGGTGCAGAGAAATTCGTGTGTTCCTTAAGACGCAGCAGTCTTCTGATGTGTATACGAGAAAAACAAACCGACAGACATTCAGCGAGCCAGCCTTGACGACTGCTCTGACGACAGCCCGTACTGTGTAGGCGGCTAAAATTAATGACTGCCACTGCAACATCTTTAAGTTCATTGGTTATTGCTGTACTCCTGCTTTTTGACTGAGTAATTCGGACCGCACTTCATAAAAGTAGGTGTTGCATGAAGAAGTTGTTTTTCACCAAGCGGTGCGATGAGGATTGGGGTTGAAATATGGAGTACACGCAACACCTACACAGATGCAACAATGCCTTGCGGATCTAGTTTTTGAGCGCCTATATATATATATATATATAACGGAGGGCATCACAGTGCACAATTATGAGCCATCTTATGATGACCTGCAAAGTTGACGGCCCAAGTTATACTGCTTTTCGGATGAAATGTTATATGCGACTGTCACTACACAGGGCATGCATGCTGCCTCGCTTTACTCCGCAACTTCTTTAAGAATTATTTCTTTCCTTTAATTTAATATCCTTCTAAACGATGGCCATCAATGCACTTGTCAGAATAAATGCGCTCATAGCCTTGCAACAGAGGTAATTGTTTAATCTTATTACCAAAGGCGCACTTTGACATAGATAGCTACTGTTCTGTTTAATACTCCAATACCTAAGAGTTCTTAACGATGGAAGCTCTAACAGTTACCCTGAACTAAAGAGACATTGCGCTGTGCTTTAATGGATGGATGGAAACGACTTTATTGTAAATCCGGCAGAGTTTAACGACCCGGGCTCAGGTCTCCCATGAGGGGACTTCGAGACCTTGCCTCGTCGCCACCTCTCGGGCCCGCTGGACTGCCCACTCTTGTGTATTGAGTTTGGAGCTGCGCAGAGCGGCGGCCCACTTTGATGCAAGTGCCTCCGGAGCCACTGGCGACGTGCACTCGCGACGTGCGCTGAGAACCACATGATCGTGGTGCTGTCGAAGTGCTGTCGATCATCTTTCCCTAGGATCTGGAGAGCTTCGGAGGAAATGCGCGCCCGCGCGTATTTACTAACTGCGGATTGTGAGTCGCTAAGAGCTACCTCGCAGATGGGGTCGGTAAACGCAAGCGCAATCGCAGCCTCTTCCGCTGTTTCTGAGTATTCTGTGCTGACACTGTACGCGTGCTTAAGCCATGAGTTAACGTCTACGACTACCGCCGTGAACCGGTGTTCTCGGGTGTATTCTGCCGCTGCACTTTAATCTAGTCGATAATGTACAGTCTCGCGCACACCTTTAACATGAGGTAGCCAAAGGCAGGCATGCTAACAAATACTTATACTAACCCGCTAAGAAGTCGCTGCGAGGAAATCTGCATAAATATATACACCAATATCAGGTCCGAAGCGGCACTGTATATGAAGATGCAGGAATTCAGAATATGCTAGTATTGCGCCTTACTTTTTGAGTCTGCAATACGAGGTTCGGCCTTCATCTTGTAATGCTTACTAGAGCGTTTATTGGTTCCAGCGATATGTCCGGTTCCTTGAACTACTTTCTGCCAAAATGCGCACTTCTTCCAGAGCGCTTACGCGCTTCCGTCGTGACTTTTGTAACAAGCGGCGCAATGCTGGCCCGTGGCAACGCCTCTGCGTTACGCCGAACGAAGGAGCTTTTTACTTTAGTTGGGCAAGCCGCGCGTTCGTATCTGCGTGCGCGCATCTCCACTACATTCGTACATGCGTTTCATCTCATCTTTCGCGATTCAACCGGAACGCAGTGCTTGTAAGGACGGCCAAACAGCAGACCTCTTCATCTTTTGCTCATGTGATCCTGTCAAAGAAAGGCCAAGCAGCTGCAAAACCTTCTGCCGCCGAATTCGCCTGAATGAAGCCAAATCCGTCTAATCGAATCAACGAGGCGTGATTCACATCATGGCAGTTCGCGCTGCCACAAACGAGCGCCTTCTGCTGAAGCCTCGTCGCACTGCCGCGCTTGTTTAGACAAACATGGCGCTGGGCGCTGCTCTGTCGTCTGCCAACAAGGACGCACCATTGCAGAGAGACGCGCAGCGACCTCGTGCCGCCGCCATGGCCAATGTCGGCCGGCATCGTCGCGCCCGCTGTGCCGCGACCCCGCGAAGCGATACCCGACGCCCTCGCGCCAAGCGGAAGACAGCTGCAGTCGCCGTCTTCGCCAGCTTCTTGCGATGACACAGAATGACCGAGAGAAAGGGAGAGAGACCGCGAGACTCTCGAGAAGGCAGGACCCGCCGAGGAAGCGCTGCTGTTTCAATTGGGTCGGGCTGTGCTGTCGTTGATCCGCACTGACAGCTTCACTGGCGCGTTCGTTTCGAGGCGTTCGCTCATCCCGCCGCGCGGCGAGCGAACTCGTCTCGTTATCAAGCCGCGCGCAGGCGCCGGCGAATTATGTGCGCATCGCGGGATGCTGTCTCGGAGAAGTGGAGGAAGCTCCGGGTCGCCTGGCCCCGTGATACAGCGTGGCGCGTTCTTTCTCCGGGTCCTTTCCGAATGTTGCGAAAAAAGAAGGTGCGAAGAAGGATGCCAACAGGCCGCTTTATATATATATATATATATATATATATATATATATAATATGATGTAGCTCGGCAAGGTCGGCCGAGTCGAATTAAGCACTCATCCGCGCTGCGTGGCCGAGATTGCGTCCCGTGCGCGGATAACTCTCTCTCTTTCTCTCTCTCTCTGATCGTCGCTTCGTGCCGCGCAACGCCAGCTGTCGGCTTTAGAGGCAACAGATACGCACCTATAGCTGCGACATTGCGTCACTGTGTCGAAGGCACGAGCTTCGCTCGTAGGCGGAGCGGCTTAAGCGAGCTGCTGTTACTGCGACGCACTGATGCTGCAAAAAAGCCGCCTTAAGGTCGTTAACTCGTACGGGGGCAAAGCTTTCTCGCTGCTCTATAACTTCATCACGCTCTGTTTTTTTCCCCGTTAGAAATATTAAGACAGCTAGGAAAATGAAACCAGGGCATCTAGGTCTAGTCGTCTGTTTCATTGTTTTCTTTTTTTTTTTTCTTCCTTAAATGTTTCAACATATCTTTTATGTTGCCACATTTCGAAAGAAAGGCCATCCTGTTTAAGCAAACGCCGTAAAGGGTGTTTTCTTTTTTGTATTTACTTCATTCCATACTCCTTCTTCGTTCCTTTCTTATCAGCGCGTACATCTGCTCTGACGCAAATTGAACATATTTCTCTTCCACGCCGGCCGCATAACAGCAGCTCGTTGTAGGGGCCGTATTTTGTTATTCAACGCACACACGCCAGGCAAGCGTCCCGTACGCGCAATGGGCAGCGTTCTCTCGCACTCTCCGCATCCCCAACGAAGACTCGAATGCAAACTTCCAAACTGAAGGAAGCCCGCTCACTATGCGCCACGCGGCAAAGCTGTTTTCTTCGTCTCCCTTTGGCTTCCCTCCGGGCCCGCTCACCTTAATCGGTCTTCGTGAAAAGGGGGGTACGCCGTGCTTTCTGTGACCGAGCGTCGGACAAGATTTTGGTCGACGTGAATCTGCTGGATGTTCCGTCCGCTTCGCGCGAGAGGACCGTCGGGCAACTCTATCGTGCCGAGCCCGTACGGGCGCTCCAGGCCTGTCCATCACCGCATCCGTGCGTGGCCGCGGGCACCGGGCGGCACGTACACACTCCGCATCGGCAAAACCGTGCACGGTTGCCGAAGCTTCGGTGTTGGCGCCAACGAATCACGGGTCAATTCGGCGGAGCTCGTCGCGGTCGGCGGGGATATTGTTATGGGCCGTTACGTAGCGGCGCAGTTTCTTGTCGCCATTCTAACCATACAATGTAAAGTACGTGTTGCTATATATACTATTGCTTTATTCGGTATTTGGGATGCCCGTTTTTCTGTGTTCCTGCGTCCTTACGTGTGTTTCATAACTAGTCTGAAAGCATCCTTTTGGTAGACATGCATGACGCTTCGTAGCTGTTCATAGTCTAGCCTTTATTATATTTTTCTCCTCGCATTATTTCTCTTTCGTCTGCTCACGTCGCAAGACTGCGGAAAGGCTATTTCCCTGATACACTAGTGGAACGCTTTTGCATCGATCGTTTGGCCTGATTTGACGGCATTTATTTCACGTCACGTGAAGCTTACAGTGTAATAATTGCTCTAGCGCATTCTATATGTATACGTGCCCGTGGTCGCCGATTCAATCTTTGTTGGCGCAGAAGTGCGTACAGCCCTGCTTACAGTATGGACTTCAGGTGTGGCGTAATAAACGCGGTGGGTTACGCTCCGTGTGTTTATCCGCCAATAGCCTCGTCAATCCTCTTCCTGGTCGGCTGTCTCCA